>NC_066593.1:735000-944573 GCF_905475345.1 Vespula vulgaris | reverse complement strand
ATATATATATATATATATATGCATAAATGTACACAAACATCAAATGGTAGAAATCAAATGCAATCGTGCGGGATATTCGCGTTAAGAGCTTCGCAAATATCTTAAATCGTATAAAAAAGAATTCGCAGAAAAATTTGTTTCAATCGATAAAATCATATACATATACATCTATATTATCGTTGAGAACATTTGCTTGGTCTGCCAAAAAAGGAAAAAAAAAGAAAAGAAAGAAAGAAAAAAAAAATAAATTCGATAAATCAGTTTTTGCCCTTCGATGTAACGATGAGATAATGGAAAATGTGAAAACGAACAAAAAAAAAAAAACGAAAAGAAAAAAAAAAGAAAAAAGAAATTGAGATTGCTCGCGTTCGGGCGGATTTATTTTTCAACGGCAAAAAAAAAAAAAAGAAAAGAAAAAGAAAGGAAAAAGAAAAAAGAAGATAAAACAAATAATCCTTTATTCTCGTTTGAGAACAATCGTGTCTCGTCTTCGTTGACAATAATTATCACGTAGAGAGATAGAAAAAAAAGATAGAGATAGATAGATAGATAGATAGATAGATAGAGAAAGAGAGAGAAATAATCCGTGAGGATTTCGAGCGAAAATTATAATTAGTAACGAAGTGAAAAAAAAAACGGAGGAACAAAAAATAGTAATAATAATAATAATAAAAAAAAAAAAAAAAAAAAGAAAAAAAAACCGGGAGAAAGAACGAGGACGATTTGCGGGTGACGAATCGACATGCTAGATTACTCGAAACTCCGTTGCATATAAACAATTATTATTTTTCGTGCTTTTCGCAACGAACGACTCGCCGCAAACAGATCCGCGAGCTCGTAAATATATAATTGGAATATATGCCGGTAAGAATAATAACTGTCTATGCGATCCTGCGAAGAGATTATGGCGTTGGCTTTTACGGATCAAATAGAACTTCGTATTTATTGTTCTCTCTTTTCCTTCAATGTTTGTTCGGTATCTCGATTGAATTGTAAGAGAAAACCTGGGCATCTCCGGTACCTACGTCATAAAATATTCAATGTCGAGTTACAGCAAACGTACAACAAACAAACAGACACAGACGCATACAGTCGTTCTATTACTTTGAAGTAATATCCTACGTAACATGCGCTCTCCTTCGATTTCCTCTTTTCGTTTTATCGAAATCAATAAATTGTCAATACGAAATATATCGTTTCCTTTGCGCGTTAGCTTTGTAAACCGTAACGAAATTAAATAATACGAATGTATCGAGTCATTTTAAATTTCTTCCTATATTATAAATGTCTATAAAAAAAAAAAAAAAAAAAAAAAATAATAAAATAAAAAAATCCTTTCCGTCTCTGTCTCTCTCATTTTTTTCGGTTGAACGAAAAATGACAAATATCGAAATCGCGTATGCAAATAGATCGACATCGATCTCCAAATCCGTACAAAGTACTTTTGCAGAGATAGATTCACGCATGTACTATTCCATACATACATATATACATACATACATACATACATATATATGTATATTATAACGTAGATATAAAGGAAACCGATCGCAGGAAAACGATCGTGTGTGTACGTAGAGATACGTAGAATGGAGGGTTTGGTTACGTGGCACGGACTACAAACTCGCTTTACCTGGCCCGTTGCCTGAATCCTCGCAATCTCGAAGCACGAAGCACCATCCTGCCCAGGTGCTTACAATCTAATCTGATTCGTGCACGCGTTCTCATAGTCAGGTCGTAGACCTGCTGGCACAGTTAAAAGGGACCTTATAGAAACAACGGAATTTTCTTTTCTTCCCTCTGAAGTTCCGCCTCAACCTTTTTTCTTTTCTTTTCACTCGTTTCTTCTTCTTCTTCTTCTTTTTTTTCCTTTTTATCGTCCTTCTCGAAGCTTCTCTCTTTCGCTTTTACTTTTCCTCGTTCATTCATCTTTCTCTCTTTTTCTTGATAAAATCAATTAAAAAAAAAAAAAAATCTGATAAAGGTTTAATCAGAAGAAGAAGAAAATGACGGCGAAGAAGAAGAGAGAGAGAGAAAGAGAGAGATTTCGCTTCATAGCGAATCGTACGATCCCTATAAATCGCTTGAAACATGCCTCCATCGAATTATAGATTATTCACTCTGTACAACACCGAATGGCTTCCTTGATGTTGGTAACAGGACGAATTCAAGTCGAAACTCGATATAGGTGTAGCTCTTACAGAAAATGTACGCGATGTCGATGACACTCGAGAAAGGTACATAACTACTACTACTACACTACTACTCTACTACACTACTCTACTATTATCACTACTATTACACTACTACTACTACTACTACTACTACTATTACTACTACTAACTCTAAGCTGATGGTGTAGAACGCTTACTGCTTTATGTTCCCATACCTGAAAATGTTCGCATACTTCGCAAACTTAATTCTTATAGAAATCCATCCAACTTCTTCGTCGATCGATCGTATCTAACGTATCTCTATTATAGAGATGTAAACCGTATTTATACCGATTTATATATATACACACACAAACACGTTTGTATACTTATTTACATAGATCGTTAAGTTAAAAGAGAAATCTCCGTCCATTTTAATCGAAAAGAATCGATTCTCTGACTTCTCACGTGTTCGCAGAACGCGCCGAAGGAAATAGAATTTTTGTCTTGGAATATAATATTTCACGAGTAGATAGAAATCGGGATTTAATATATCGGACAACGACGAGGAGCTTCCATGCTGAAACTCCCATTAGAGGGAAACTCACGAAAAGAAAACTCGACAAAGTTTCCAAGTTTAATCGAGATAAATTTTGTTTCACCTCCTTCTCTTCTTCCTCCTTCTCCTCCTGTTATCCTCCTCTTTCCTTTCTTTCATCGAATCTATCTCCTTGCCAAACTCCTCGAACCTTGGCTAACAGCTAACTAACAATATCGCGGACTGTGAAAGGTCTGTGAAAATGTCCGAGAAAAAAAAAATTATATACGTGAAAAAAGAAAGTATTTATATGTAAAAAAAAAGAGAGAGAGAGAGAGAAAGAGAGAAGAAAAAAGACGAAGGAAATAACAAAAACTCAACGAGACTACTTTGATTGACTACCTTGATAGACTACTTTGATAGACCACTCGCAAAGCGACGTTGCTACGAATTTGACGAGAAACTTTCAATCGAAAATGTAGGTCGCTCGATAATTGTACCCGTTCGGCCGATGCTATTTTGACGTTGAATTCATTAACTCGATTTATCTCGGATCTACGGGATACTGCCATTGCTATTTCCGCTTAGGACTATTTCCTCTCGTTTCCCGTTCGCACAACGACGTTCATCTTCTCCTTTCTTCTTCTTCTTTTTCTTCCTTTTTTCTAACTAACTAATTAACTAACTAATTAACTAACTAACTAACTAACTAACTAACTAACTAAATAACTAGCTAAGTAAATAATTAACGTATGCATCCATCTACGTAATCACACGTGAGACACAATTGATCGTTCGAACAAAGGTAAAAAGCTAAAGATCGAAACCGTCCAATTTGGATTAAACGATATTAATGTTATAAAATGTTTCGTTAATATAAAAAGAGAGAGAGAGAGAGAGAGAGAGAGAGAAAAAAGAAGAAAAAGAAATCTAACGATCTCTCATACAGTAATAATTCTTACTTTTTTTTTTTATTGCGCTCGAGACAAATGCGATTGGAGAACGTTCGTAGGATAATCCTAAACAACGAAAAAGAAAAAAGAAAAAAAAAAGAAAAAAAAGAAAAGAAAAAAAATCCCAAGTTGACCACGAATTTTTCTTTCGACTCGTGTCTTCTAAGCTTTCTCACATTTTCTTTGCCGATTCTCTCTTCTTCTACTTCTACTTCTACTTCTACATCTTCTACTTCTACTTCTACTTCTACATCTTCTTCTTCTTCTTCTTCTTCTTCTTCTTCTTCTTCTTCTTCTTCTTGGAAATAGCATCCAACGTTGGATGCAAGGATGGGCGATAAAACTTTCGGTTTCCCAAGAGCATTCGGCGATCCTTGTACTTTTCTCTTCGTTCTCTCCGGTAACTGCATTCGAAAATATCCTTGTTTCGCGAGGATACAAGGATTTCGAATTTTCGATTCAGCTAGTCTGAATCTTCTCCTCCGTTTTCCCACATTCGTTTCCTCCCTGATATATTATTCTCGTCGACGGGAAATTCACGCGACGAATTGTGAAGTAGAGAGAGAGAGAGAGAGAGAGAGAGAGAGAGAGAGAGAGAGAGAGAGAGAGAGAGAGAGAGAAAGAGAGAGAGAGAAAAAAGAAAAAAAAAATCGATTGTTTCAATGGAATCTCGTGAACGATTGCAATATCTCTTTCTTTTTCCCTCTTCCTTTTTGTTTGTTTTTTTTCTTTTTGGTTTAATATCATCATTGCCTCGAGAAATAAAATTTGCACAATTCTTTTATTTTTATATACTGTCTTTTCGTATAATAAAAAATCACGTTTCCATCATCATGTTTTTTCGATGACGATGATTACGTCGATATAAAATGTTTAATAAAATTCATACGTTACCCGCTAATTGTGTACAGGCAGTGAATCGATGCGGTACTCGACGAGCAAGTTCCATTTAAATAAATTGACTATTGTTTGAAATAAAATCGATATGATTGCATTCGCTCGTAAACACGAACGAACGATAAATATTCATTAACGCGTACTCGCGACGCACTTTACGCATACCCGTATACGGAAATAAATGCGGAACATTTATCGCGAATTTCTGTCTCATTGAAAACAACTTAATAAGAAAACGTCTTAAGGTGGCTCGACGGTGTAAGCTTATAGGTTTATAGTCGAGTGTACGGAGCATAAAGCTCGTAAAGAAAACATGAACGATTTTCACTTTAACGAATACGCTTCGACAAAGTTCTATTCCAATAAAAGCGAAATCCTCTTAATCGAGTCTCACCGATTACCACTACTATGCCACTACTAACTACGACTAACCATAGTAATATCGAAGAGGCTAACTTGTTGATAAGTAAAATACGTTTTTCTATATTTACAAAGACGTAAATTAACGTGCCGATCGAATGAAAACAAAAATATTTCACAAGGTTATTTTAACAACAACGACGATAATACGACGACGATGTTAATAGTTATAATAATAATAATAATAATAATAATGGCAACAACGACAATAAGAACGAGGACGACGACGACGACGAAGTATTTCACGTTGAATCGTCGTATCGATCGTTTAACAAATCGGTAAATAATCGTAGAAATTTGTTGTCGGGATTTATTATGCTCGCCCTATAAAATTTATGTAGGCGTCCAGTTCGAATTAACGATAATTAATGACGTTCGCAGTCGACGCGTTTATGGAATACACGCTGGGGACAAGAACGAACTGCCTAGCAGCAGCATTGTTCGTTGCCTCGAGGAAAATATATTTATATATTTATATAAAAGAGAGAGAGAGAGAGAGAGAGAGAGAGAGAGAGAAAAGAAAAAGAAAAAACGAAATAGGAAAAAAAAGAAAGAAAGAAAGAAAGAAAAGGAGTGGAGGGAAAGGTTAGACGAAGGTAGAAAAAAATGAAATATGAAATGTACCCCAGAGACGCATCTATCATCGTCGGTAGCCATTCATCACGCAATACTTCACGAAGAGAGAAACTTACCGATGGTTAATGACAAAAAATTACAGTGTTATCCGTGTATACAAGAGTAATATGTATTTCTTCCTTCCTTCCGCTGACATTTCTTTATCCACGTTGGAGTCGTTCCCGACCTCGGGAGCGAAAGGACAAAACTAATATTGTCTAAAGAATGTTAAAGAAATTACGATCGATCGATCTGATTTTATTTCTCTGGATTATCCTAAAAGGAAAAAAAAAAAAAACAAACAAAACGAACGGGGAAAAAACACGTTTTTATTTTCGATAAAAATTTCACGCGATCGTGTAAAACATGTCGATCCTCTGTGCGAAACAAAAAAAGAAAAAAAGAGAGAGAGAGAGAGAGAAAACCAAACAAATCGAAAGAAGAAACGAATGATTCGAATATTTCCAAATTACTTATCAATTCCATTCCCTTCTTAAAGTACATTCTTAAAATTTATCGATACAAATCGTTGGAGAACACGAAAGTAGAGAAAAAATTTGCGCGTTGTATTTGCGGTAATATAGATCGAACGAAACGAAAGTTTCTTCTTTGTCGTTTTTATACGGTTCTTAGACATTAATCGACATAGAACAATTACTGCGGTAGTTCTCGCGAAATCGAAAAAGGGGAGAGAAGCGATAATCGAGAAGAGCTGCCGGAATCGGTTGGCGTTTCACGCGTCGGCGCGTTCAATTTCTCCGTCCGTCATTTCGTTCTACGTGGAAAAGTCGATTTCTCGCATGCAAGCAAGCAAGCAAGCAAGCAAGCAAGCAAGCAAGCAAGCAAGCAAGCAAGCAAGCAAACAAGCAAGCAAGCAAGTAACCAACCAACCAACCAACCAACCAATGCTGGCAGTAGGAAAGATTGACGTTGATGTTACAACCCGTTAAAAGGGGAGAGAATGAGACAGAGGAAAAGGGAAAGGGAAAGGGAAAGGGGAAAGTCGATGATGCGAGAAAGGGTGGCGTTGTTGATGGCTCGATAGGTAAACGCAGACATATCGGTTTTCGTCGTTGCTCGTCTAAAACCAACGTAGAAGACGCCGTTGATTTCTAGCACGCATATCTTTCGATACTAATACTCATCAAATTCGACATTAATCAAGTCGGTAATCGAAATAAAAATTCAATTAAGTAACTAACAAGATCGTGGAAAATAGTTATCTTTTAAATCTTGTTTTAATTCTATCTATCGTATTCGTTATTCTACTTATCTATCTTCTTTACACGGTTTTTTTAGATTGTTATTGTTAGTCGTTAGAATGAAAGGAAATTATAAAATATTTAAGATAAGACAGATATGTATGTGTTTGTATGGGTATATATATATATATATATATATATATATATATATCGGGTACTAGCAGTACTAAAGTAGGAAAAGGATACAGGATAAGGTATAGTAGGTTCGAGACGCATCATCGATCTTACGGCGTCAAGCCGTGCTCCCAGCAGGCATGAAATATTTATTGAGTTATCCTCGATTATGCTCTCGCACCATTTGGTGACGTACGCGGGAATTGGTGAATAACGTATGTGCTACTGGCGTGATTTATTACATCAGGTATTGGAGAGATAAATCCAAAGGAAAATTTTCCAACCATCGAATATCTCTGCACGGCTGCGAATAAGCTTCAATCGATTCTTTCATAATTAAACGGGTAGAAGAGGAGGAAGAAGAAGAAAAAAAAAAGAAAAAAAAAGAAGAAAAAAAAATTACAGAAGATATCTCAAAGTTCATATTCTCTCTCTCTCTCTCTCTCTCTCTCTCTCTCTCTCTCTCTCTCTCTCTCTCTCGCAAGCACGTGGACTTTATTAATTTTGGCGAGCACGAGAGGAGGGATGATCGAAAGAAAAGAACAAAAGAAGAGAAAGAAAAAGAACAAAAATATAATAAAAAATGAAAATGTACACATATCTCTTTAATCAAGAGACCAAAAGGGAATCCAAATAACATGCGCCAACCTTTGACCCTCCTTCTCCTCCTTCTCCTTCCCCATCTTTTACTTTTTCTTTTTTTTTCCCTTCCACTTTGCTTGCTTTCTGAAAAAAAAATCGAGTAAAACGAGACTGTGTGAGAAATCGAGCCGAAAGTGTGGCTCGGAAACGTTCACACGTCCCGCATCATACAAGCATACTCTACACAAACGCGTTCTTTTCATCCTCGTTGCTGTTACAAAACTTGTAACGAATCTCTTGCACGCAAGGGACCAGCACATTTTCCGCTTTGCTTTCGACGCGTTTCCTTTCTTTCTCTCTCTCTTTTTTTTTTAACGTTGAACAAAGCCAACACAAATTATTCGATGGAATTAAATATCGATTATCGAGCCCATACAATTATTTCTATTTATCTCTGATTTATTATCCCGAACGTTGAACGCTAACGCAATCATATCTCGTAGTTAATTCCATACGTCAAATCAAATAAATTCGTTATCTATCCTTTACACCGCACAATTATAAAGGATCTTTCGTCGAGTTTAGGAGGATTTAAACAATGGAATGGAGATAGTCTCATCCTTGGGTACGACGCTTCCAATTAATTTAATCTATCCCTCTCTCCTAACGAAACTTAATCTCCGACAGAGATTCAGTTTCTATCTCGTTGTATAATTTAAACGTCATGACTTTCTATCGCGGATAATGTCGACGCTCTTAACGTTAGACGGAGACCGCCGAAGAAATTAATTAACATTATTCAACATATCGTACGATTTAATATATATATATATATATATATATATATATATATATATCGAGTCCTTAAAAAATTCATAAAAAAAAGGAAAAAGAAAGGAAAAAAAAAATCATTAGAAAAGTCTCCGATGTAATTTTTCGTGCGCCATTAAACGAAAAAAAAGAAAAAAAAAAGAATTACCTTTCACAAAAAAATATGTTCCACAAAAAAAAAAGAAAAGAAATACTAATACATTATTCGAAGGACAACACTAACAAGTATCGCGCATCTTTAAATTTAACATTAACATAACCAGATGCCGGAAATATTTTCACTTCCACGAGTACCGGTAATGGCTGCTACTTGACCCAAAGAAAAGTGGACGGTTAAACACGAATTTTAAATCCACAAGGAGGACTAATTTAAACGTCGTCGGTTTCTCTGTCTCTGTCTCTCACTCTATCTCTCTCTTTCTTTCTCTTTTTCTCTCTATCTCTCTCTGTCTTTCTCTATCTCTTTCTGTGCCCCCAGTAAAATAAACGTACTTCAATAATAAATTTTCTAACATTCGACTTTAAAATTCCATTACAATCCAGTGATCCAAAGTGATTAAAAAATATTTCTTTTGAAGTGAAAAAAGAAAAAAAGAATTACTAAGCAGACATTACTAAATCTACGTTGCTTTTTATCTCCTTTACGTCTACCTTTCTCTCTCTCTCTCTCTTTTTCTTTCTCTTCTTATCCTTCTTCCCTTATTTACTCCACACACGCATACAAACGAGCGAACAGAGCAGCACAAATATTATATACTTACATTTCTTCTATCGCAGAAATAGAGATAGTCTGAAAATTCTTCGACCGATAGAGATCTGTCTATTTATGCCGTTAGTAACAGTTTGTAGATTGGAAAATTGCATCCTATGGTTTTATCGAAAGTTTAGTCGATTAGATCGAAAGTTAGAAAAAATAAAATAAAACATGTCCAGACAAATAAGAAAATAGAATTTCCATTTAGAGATATATCCCGTTCCATTTGTAGTTCGAAAACGAAAGGAGACAAAAATAGTTGAAAGGTAATCGATTGTTTTGGGGCTAACTTTTGTACACACAAACACAAACACACACACACATACACTTTGTCTCTTCTTCTCTGTCTCTGTATCTATTTATATATATATATATATTTCTCTCTCTTTCTCTCTCTCTTTCTCTATTTCTTTCATTCGTCTTCGTTTTCGTCGGAAGAGAAGGTTCGCTGTATCCAACTCGAGACAAATAATGATAATAATAATAATCGCTATTATTATTACAATAATAATTATTATTGTTATTATCGTGCATAAAGTTCGACGTTCTTTTAGTCGCCTAGAAAAGATGGATGGTCGCTAATCAAAAGAAAATTGTGATTGCTATATGTGGGGTTTTTTCGTCGATCGAGAAATAAAATAAACGAATTAACAGAGAAATGAGAGAAAATAAGAAGCAAATAAAAAAAAATGAGAAAAACAAAACTGAAAATACAAATTAATAATTTCCTTTTCTTAGGTCCGTCCATCCAATCCATTTTTCACTTGTTGTTAGCGATGCGATGCTCTCGTCAGTGTTCTTATGATCACCGTTGCCTGGGATTTACTTCTTTTTGTCATATTATACATACATACATACATATGTATATATATATATATATATATATATATGTATACATACGGGTGTACATATATATATGTGTGTATATATTTTTGTGTACTTAATAACAGCCTGTTTCTAATCAATGATAAGCACGCGTTCGAGCGCGAATGTACGTTGAATGTGGTGTAAATATTCGAGTGGCTAGTAAAAAGGAGAACTAGTTTACTTAGTAAATTTAAGTTGGGTCGATCAAATCTGGAGGAATTATTATTTTGAACCCGCTACAATCGAATCGTCTTACTTTTATCAAATTTCATGCTTACAAATATCATTGGTAATTGTTTCTTTTTTATCTCTAATTTTATTTCATTATGTATATATATATTTCATATATATATTTCACCGTATATAAGTATATTTATATATATAAAAGTACGTTGTTACTACGTATCCTAAATTTTCTACGTTCCATTTTTTTTCTTTTAAATACAAATTTTTTTCTCCTTAATTATTCTATTAATTATATTCTATTAGCACTACGTAATACGTTTAAATTTCTTTCAATTTTTTCTTGTTTCTTTCTTTTTTTTTTTTATAGATACGAACGATAATCGAACATGTTTATAGAGGATCGATCCGATCTTTCGTTTGCTCGATTCGTCGAAAAAGAAAAAGAAAAAATAATATTTGAATTTATTTACTGGTCTTTCAATATTATCTCCGGAATTGACCGACCAGGTCGACGATCCTCGACCAAAAGAGGAAAGCGTTTGTTTCAGTGGCTAGTATTTAAGCGCTCGCAACGCCCACGTTGAGCGAAAACGTTGGAATTCTAGTTGGATTTTCCTTCGACGATCGTACGTACGAAAATTATTCGAATTATGGCAGAATATTGAAAGAAATAAAAACAGAAAAAATGAAAACGAAGAAAAAAACAATGAAACGATATCGATCCGATTCGAAGATACTGAAAATCGTCGGAGAAACAAAATTTAACGAAAATTCCAACGGTTAGATAATTTTTGCTCCGTTTACGCTTTATGGCGGGCATCAAAGTGCATCTCAAGACGTGCACTTCGAAATTGTTTACAGATTATTATTCGTAATAATTACCCTTTAATAACGAACTTGCGAGAGAAGAAAAGAAAAATGAAAAAGAAATAGAAAGAGTAAAAAAAAAAAAACAATTAATTCGTTATCGTGCGATCGTATCGTAATTAATCGATATAATCAATACAAGAAACAAATTTGTTTATATATATATATATATATATATATATATATATATACACACATATATATCGGAGATAAGTCGCTTGAAACTTCGCGGATTCGTTTTTAAGGAGTAAGCTTTTCTATTATCGTGGGCATGGCGTTTGAAAATGAGCAAATCTCTTTGAAATTTATATGTTAAAAATATATAAGTACGGATCAAACCTGATCGATGAATTTTCTCCTTCATTTTGTTTCACGTAGGTCGATTTACGGCACATGGATGAGAAGTCCGGAAGTAACATTGTGGAGGTTGGAGTTGATCTTTCAGAATTCTACATGTCGGTTGAGTGGGATATACTAGAAGTGCCTGCAGTACGGTGAGAGTTAAATTTTATTAAACTACGATACATACATAAATGTATAGACATACATATATATATATATACGTACGAATTTGAAATTTGTCCGTTGGCTGCGACGTTGACTCCAAGGTCCCAATGGTCGTTTGAAAATTTTAGAAGACGACGATCCGTCGAACTACGTTTGTCGATCTGAATTAACTTCATCTCGCTTGAATTAACAACGAAAATATTCACAATATTTTAGAAATAAACACTACGAAACGTTTTTCTTATTTACACAAGAAAAGAACCAACGGATATATAAGTAAGCAAGTACACACGTAATGGCCGACTATCGTTCGTAATAGCGATTATCGCGAGGAAAAATAAACAAAGACGCACACGCGCGTCTAGTAAAAAAATCTGTTTATTATAAACACTCCCGATTGGAAAACGAAACGCACGATCGAATTGTAATAATTTTTCGAAGAAATATTTAACGATGCAACGAGATATCACGGATACGTAAGTAATACGTAACGGTTGAACATCGTCGTTGTTTGTCGTAAAGGAAAAACACAAGTGTAGGAAAATCTTAACGAAAACGTGACAACGAAGATCGCTTGGCGAAACGAAACACGATCACGAATTGTAATAACTTTTCGAACGAAATAATCTAATTAAAATATTTTCAAGAAATCGCGCGTGTTACGACCAAGCGTCCGCCGAGTTCGAAAACGTTCGGTCGTCTACTTCGTTCGTTTGTTTCCTATAAAGGACGCAACTTCCGGTAAATAATAACGAATGATCCTGATCGGCAATTACCAATAATCAATAAGATCTAGCGGCTTCTAGCCAATGAGCGTTGAGTCACGTGACACTGGAAGCTCGTCAGCGCTCGATACGCGAACTAATTATTAATTATAACGTTATGAGTATTTGCCACATTTGCCACTCGATGTCGCCACCAATGCGGTAATCGCTATTGTTCTTGTATAACTCAAATTATTCTCGAACAAATTGTATTCGTATAAGGTATCGAACGATTCGTTCGTCTATTATTTTTCCTCTTCGGTCGAATTCATCGAATATTTAATCCTTACGAGTTATATTCGTGCGAAGCGAACGGCTCGTGTCTTTCCAATAATCATCGAATATTCAATTTTGGTTAATTTCGGTAAATATTTTTGCTTAACCTTAAGATATCTCTTATAGAAAAAGAAAGAAAAGAAAAGAAAAAGAGAATGATAATGTAATTCGCAACAACACGTCACAATATTTTTCTTTTTCAGAAACGAGAAATTTTATACGTGCTGCGACGAACCTTATCTCGATATTACATTCAACATAACGATGAGAAGGAAAACTCTTTTCTATACCGTCAACATCATCATACCGTGCATGGGGATCTCATTTCTTACTGTTCTGACATTTTATTTGCCAAGTGACAGTGGAGAAAAGGCAAGTATATTGAATTATTTTTTCTATTTTTTTCGACGAAGATCCGCGAGTCAACTAACGAGATATACATACATACATACATACATACATACATACATATATACATACGTACGTACGTACGTACGTATGTACATATATACATACATACAACACACACACACACACTGCTTTCGGTGGTGTTTATTTTTTGATAGAAAAAAAATAAATAAAAAAAAAAAGAAAGAAAAGGAAAGATAAAAGTTGTTCGAAACGTCGAAGAAACTTAGATGTTGAACACGACGTCGTGAAACCAACTACATATACCGATTTTGAAGTCTTAGTTTAGCGAAGTTTGAGAAATTACTCTCTGTCTCTCTCTCCCTCTCGTAACTTCTAAAAGAAAAATCAACTTCTTCCGACCTTAAACCGCAAGCGAGTGTTTCAAATTCGACGAGCTTGGCTTTAATCCTGTAGAAGATATGAGATGAATACGTTCGTAATTATTCTCGACGTGATCGCATTCTATTATCGTAAGAATTAATAATAATAATAATAGTAATAATAATTGATGATGATGACGACGAAGATGATGATAAAAATATTATTCATTCTTTCATGGTCGTATATTTTGTAGTGCGCTTTTTTATTTCTTTTTTTTTTATTTTCTTCTTTTTACAGGATAAAACCGTGCTTCAAACGAAGCAAGGAAATTAGCCTACTTCTTTTTCTCTCTTTTTCTTTATCTATCTATCTATCTATCTATCTATCTATCTATCTATCTATCTTTGTCTCTCGAATTCTTAAATAGATCTTTAAGAGAAACTTTTCCAATTGGGGTATCGCTTATGAATAATTTAACTCATCGCGAATGAAAGTTTAAGTTAAAATAACAAATCAAATTCGCATAGTGCCATCTATCTATCTATCTATCTATCTATATATCTGTCTATTTATCTATCTACCTATCTATCTATCTATGAATATCACAATTTACATTTTCTATCTCTTCGTTTCTACCACAAAATATTCATGTAACCCTCGACTCGGGGATTAACTTTTAACATATAAGAATACGATATATTTTTCACTATACATATGTATCTGTGTATGTGCGTGTGCTTTATGGCAATCAACGAAAGAAACATATATTTCGTTATCTTATGTAGAATTTGCCGAGAAACTTTATGTGTAACGACATTCGCAAACTCCATTTTTGTCAATTTTTTCTAATTTAATTTTCTTTTCCTTTATTTATTTTTTTTTATATTTTTCCGTAGTTTCTAATAATTAATAAAAATTATAAACGAAAATAGAAATAGATCGAATCGTCGATTCTAAGTTTCTTCGAACTTTCTTTAACGTATTTAAACAGTAACACAGTACAAACAAAATTAGAGAATGGAAAAGGAATAAATGGAACGTATTTATAGCGTATATCGATCGATCGTACAGCGAGACCGTATCGATTTGGATGCTGTGTTGTTTCCAACGACCCATTCGTTCAACGATACCTACGGTAAAACGCATTCGAGAATGTACTTGATCAAACGAAATAGGTTTCTCTCCATAAACACGCTGTTTCTAGAGTCGCCTGACATCGCTCGGTCGTTTGGGAGAGAGAGAAAGAGAGAGAGAGAGAGAGAGAGAGAGAGAGAGAGAGAGAGAAAATAGTTCCAAACAGTGTACCAATTAATACAATTCGATTTGCTATGAATTTGTTATGGACATGAGGAAGGAAGAGGAGGAAGAAGAAGAAGAAAAAAAAGAGAAAAGAAAATGAAAGAGAAAAAAAGAGGAGACAAAAAAATAGGAAGAAGAAAAAAAAAGAAATTTGTAGAATATAAAAGGATCTATCAAACTCATTCCTTTGGGGAGAAACGATCCTTAATTGATCTAGAGAGAAAAAACGAGAGATTCCAAGGTAATTAATTCCTTTATCCTCAGGAAATGGTCGTTCGCTCTCTCTCTCTCTCTCTCTCTTTCTCTCTCTAACTAACGGATATATACCACAATGCATAGCTATAAGAGAAAGAAAGAAAGAAAGAAAGATGAAGATATATATATATATATATATATATATATATATATATATATATATATATATATATATAGAAAGAGAGAAAAAGATAGAGAGAGAAGGAACTTGTGTGAAATATGCACCGAATTAGTTCTCTTCCGCGTGCCAGTCGGCCTCGTTATTTTCTCTTATCTGTAAGGGAAGCAAGAGGGGGTGGTTACTTTTGGCCCGACGGCTCTCCAACTATTTTTCATTTCTACCTAGACCTCTCTGACCCATCTCATCGGCTCCTTTTCCTTCTTCATCCTCTAGCCCTCCTCCTGCTACCACTTCTTCTTCTTCTTCTTCCTCCTCCTCCTCCTCCTCATCTCCTCCCTCTATTTCTTTTTTCTTTTTTCCATTTTTATCTCAAGCGTCCCACTACCACTAGTCTCAGAAAATTGCTGGAAGCCGATTCGAATTCTCTTCTTTTCCATACCACGTGCGGAATAAAAACATAAGAGGAACACACGTGGTCACCTTTCTCCTTCCTCCTCCTTCCTCCTCCTCCTCCTCCTCCTTCTCCTCTTCTTCCTCCTCTCCCTCTTTCTTTCCTTTTCCTTCTACCCTTAACTTCTTCGCACGATGTATGCACGCTAACGTGTTACTTTTTTCTCCCTGTTGTTCTTTTTTCTTCTCCTTTTTTTCTTCCTTTTTTCTCTCTCTTTTCTTTTTTTTTTCATCCCTCACCGAGAGAGTCCTCCTGCCTCGGGAGATATAAACGAATCCTCACCTTTTCCACTTTCCCCATCCTTTACCTCTTCTTCGTCCTCTTTCTTCTCTTTTTTTAAGATTTCACACACGGACCGCTCCGGTGTCAACCTTGTTCGTTTGCTCTTCAAATCCGACGATAATCGAAGAGATATAAGAGAAAGAGAAGTGCTATCCATTTCAACGGAAGAGAAAAATATTATCGTTTTTAAAGACGAAAAGACGACTTCCTTCTTCTCTTTTCTTCCCCTTTTGTTTTTCTTCCTTTTGTCTTTCTTTTCTCTCCTTTTTTTTTCTTTCTTTTTTTCTCCTTTTTTGGTCTTCTTTTCTTTTTCTTTCTTTTTTCTTCTTCTTTTTTTTTGTTCTTTTCTTTTACTTTCTTTTTTCTCCTTTTTTTTTGCACTCTTCCCACGCTTCCCCTTCCTTTGATACCCTTTTTAATACCACCTTCGTACTATCCGCGTTATAAGAAATACCTTTGTTGGAGATTTTTCTTTCACATCGAAATGCAAAGGAACCTCGCGTTTTCATTGGTCCGAATGATATCAAAACCCTTTTAGCTTCCTTCCCCCTTGGCTTTTTTATTTGTTAACTTCTAACGAAACACGTCGTCTCTCTTATTCTCTTCGTTCACAAAGGTCACACTCGTTAACGTGAAATTAGCGTACGTAAAAACGTTTCTACCTTGTTCACTCTCTTTCTCTCACTCTCTCTCTCTCTCTCTCTCTTTTTTACAAAGCCATTAAAACATTACCCATCCTTTATCCTTTACGACTATTCCATTGGCTGAATTATCCTTTATATGCTTTAACGTGAAATCGACGTATATATGTACCTACGTATGTATATAATGTGCAATGTAATGCGTGTATAAGTATATGCGTAAGTACACATGGATAGATAAAACCAAGTTATATGAATATTTAAATGAATTCGAAATTGATACGTAGTTTTTATAAAACTGAGAAAAAAAACAAAAAAAAAAGAAGAAAAAGGAAAAATAAGAAGAGCAAGAGATGGAAATAAAGAGAGAGAGAGAGAGAGAGAGAATGACAGTCTAACTGACGTTTCTGAAAACGTACATCGATCGATTTAAAGGATGAAACGAATCTCTTATCGATAACATCACAAGAGTAACTCTATATCTCCAACATAAATTCAATTTGTGTCCAACGGATTATTATTTATCTCGGTACTCTCGTACACGAGCTTGGATGCAACCCATAAAGCTCCGAGAGAATAGAAAAGACAAGGCGGAAGGGGGAGTAGGATGGAAGGATGGTTGAAAGGGGGTGGTAACGCCATGATTTCCCATATTATGGGTGACGCCGTGAAAGAGCAAGCACGATATATATATATATATATATATATATATATATATATACATATATACACATACATATATATATACATACATACATATAACAAGAGAGAGAGGGAGAGGGGGAGAGAGAGAGAGAGAGAGAAGATGTAATTTCGATAGTCGCACTGGCTGCTGCAGGTCAATCACCGGACCGCGATATTGCTTATCGATTCAGCCCGCTTGATTGACGCCCTGAAAACGCTATATGCCACTTTACGTGAGCATAGATGTGTGTATATATATGTACAGATGTGTGTGGGCGCGCACGTTGTATGTATCGTCCGAGAGAGTTTCCATATTTCTTTCAAAATTACTCCCTTGGATGTTCGGAACGTTGTTAGTTCGTTTCTCCTAAAAAAAAAAAAGACAAAAGGAGGAAAAAAACAATTTTTACAAAGAATTTCTGATTATTTATTAGTTTAAATGAAACAAAAAAAAAGATAAAGAAAACAGTTGAAATGATCGTTTTAAATCGTTTTCATACTAATTTCTACTTGAATATTTTTTCAAGCCGCGTTACGTATATGTACGTGATCAATTTTATACATATCGGATAATTATACGAGATATACTTTATATATATATTAAATACATACATACATACATATATATATATATATATATATATATATATATATATCGGAATAATCGTCGTTAGTTCTCTATCGTTAAAAAATATTTATTTTATATTTTTATCTCTTTCAACAATAATTCTTCCTTTATTGCTCAAAGATGTTTTATCTGCCGAGAATAACCTAGAGGGTTTTCTCTCTCGATCTCTCATATTGGTTTCTATAGCATATAGGTTTCGGTAGTTCATCACAGTTATCTCCGAGAACAGGCGAGTCGTGATCCCTCGAGTGATCTAAAGAGGGAAGAGCTTGAAATCGTCGTGAAAATGCACCCTTCCCATACAGAATCTACATATGTATATATATATATATATAAAGGTATACATATATACTATGTACGTGCAAGTATTATCGCGTATAACACGAGTATATCTAGGAAAAGGCTCACGACGACTGAGAGGTACTACCTAGACTAGAAATTCGTGTTCGAGTGTGAGAATATATCCGTATTCGATGCTCTTGACTCGCCGACTCGCCGAGCAGCAGTCTAACGAAAAGTCGAACTTCCGTTACGAGACCTCTTTTATCTGGATGCCCTTTTCTATGGTTCGACGATGAACTCAGAGGAAGAAGAAGAAGAAGAAAAAGAAGAAGAGAAAACCAAAAAAAAAAAAGAATAAAAAAACGAAAAAAAGGAAATATGGAAAAATCAAAGCTTGCAAATCGATGATATATATACATATATATATCACACACACACACATACACAAATTGTCGACCACAAAGATAGATTTCCGTATCTCTGTTTTCGTCTCATCTATTTTGTGATTCGTTAGAAACATTCATTCACATATATACATACATATATATATATATATATATATATATATATATATATATACACATACAACATATGTATGCAATTGAACGATCCAAATAGTGTCATTTAAATACCCTGACGTTTACACGCTCGGAATGTCCTACATCCTTCGAGAGAATGTATCTAGGCACCATCTGTGTTCTCTGTTACCCTCAAACGGAGAATGCCATGTCATTAATTACCATACGATCTCTGCTCGCTTTGGTTCAATCGCTGATAAGGTTAAGTGACACCTTAGGAAGTTAACATTCGAAATGTTAGATTACAATTTCTAGCCCGATTCTAATCTATAATGGAATCGATTTGAACCTGAACGAATTTATCTGACGGACACCTGTTTGATATACTCCGATCGATCTAATCTATCGATAACGCTGTTGTGGTTATTTATATTGAAATACATATCATGTAAAACAATTTCGCTTATGGTTTGTCAATTATCGCTATTAGATGAGTTAACGATTATGGGTAGGTGCGCCAATCGAAGGGACAATATTGACCGAACTGCATCGATGAAGAGGTCTGTTTGCGAAAAGCGCGTAGGAGAACCAACCAGTGGGAGTTGATAGCAGTTCTCGTTTCTCGTGTCGAGGACCGAAACTCTTCCACCATTTCATAAATTAATACGTCGAAAATGCAACCGCCGTAGTGGCATATCGGAAAACAACGAAGAAGGATCACCCTCTTCTCTTTCATTCTCTCACTCTCACATCCCCGTTCCTCTCTCTTTCTCTCCAATATCGTGATCTATAAAACGAATGTATTTTTCTGTATTTGTATCGATACGCTCGCGTGGGTGTATGTGGGCGTACGCATAGGTGAGTGTATACGTGTTTTACTGGCAAGTCTATAGAATCTCCCACGAGAAAAGTTATACTCGAAGAACGTTGGGGAGATAAATGATTCAAGATAGTCAGACCCTCACCGTCGATTTCATTGAAAGCCTAGAAGAGAGATACGTGTCTTCTTCGCCGAACGAAAATAGCTTTGGCACGTTTCTATGTATAGGTCTCTTTCTATGCATGTGTGTGTGTGTATGTATGTGTATATATATATATATATCGAGGCAAGTATATCTAGAAATTCTCACGGATCTAACTTCCTACATTTGTCGATCGAAGAACCAATTATAGTACAACAGCGAAGCAATCCGATTGTGAATGTCTTAATGGTCTAATGGGAATTATTTAACTATGGGGAACGATTCTCGTTTTGAAAACATTCCATTGAAAATTTTCTGCTATATTGATCACCGAGATCAATTAGAAATATATATTTGTCGATTAAATGGATATTTAACATATATGTTCAAAGGTATCTACTTGATATCGTATTATCGTAATTTCTTACATATAAAGAACGAAACGGTGTCAGTTTTGAAAGTTCTTCCTTTAACCGAGCACGTTTTTACCCTTTATTCTCATTTCTCCGTCGTATTCTTTATCCAAGTCATAAATACGAATTTTCCCTCACCTCCGACGACCATCCGTGCTTCCCTGTTCCTCCTTTCTTTCTTCTTCTTCTTCTTTTTTTTTTTTTACTTTTTTTTCCCTTCTTTTTTTCAACTTCCATCCCAACTTGAGCTTAAATTCGTAATACGTTGAGGGATGCCAAGCTCGAGGAAGGGAAAGAAGAGAAAAAAAAAGATAAAAGACAAGAAAAAACTTATACCTTTCTCCCTTTATGGGATGGTCTCAACACGAAAGGGATTTTAATCCCTGTAAAAACGACATTACTGACAGTAATGTTACACACTACACACACACTACACACACACAAATAGTAACGTTAAAAAAATATATATTTATATATTGATTTATTAAATTAATTCACGTTTAATAGATTAACAAATTTTGTTTTCCTAGATTTACACGTTATTAATAAAAGATTATTTTTCGTATGCCGTTGTTTTTTTTTTTCTTTCTTTCTTTCTTTCGACGACTCCAATGAACAAAATTAAAATCTAAACGTATAAAATATAAAGAAGAGATATACAAAAGTTTATACGTATACCATACATAAGAGAAAATATAAAGAATAGATTAGAAGGGATATATGTACATAAGAGGGAAAGTTAAATGTCCACAATTTGTCACGTTTCAGGTGACCCTCTCTATATCAATCCTCATCAGTCTTCACGTGTTTTTCCTCTTGGTCGTTGAGATTATTCCGCCAACGTCGTTGGTCGTGCCATTGCTTGGGAAGTACCTGATATTCGCCATGATACTCGTATCGATAAGGTGAGTAGTGCCAACTGGAAAGTCGATTTCATTTGTGTCTTTGAAAAAAAAAGAAGAAAAAAAAACAAATCCAGAAATTTAAAATAACTTGTAAATTATCAAAGTTCATTATATATATTATTATTATATATATATATATATTCATTAAAATTCAAATGGATACGATTAACGGAGCTTACGAAGCTTCAAATGCTTTTTGATACGATACTATTGTCTTTATCTTTGGAAAAAGTTCGCCGGTTTCTAATGCATCCCTATACACCCGTACAAGTTTTTATCTCGACCCACCCTCTTTTCTCTCCCTTTATCATTAAGTAGCACGCAACGCTGCGTGCTTGGAATGTGTTTACGAGCTGCTTCTCGGATTACTCGGAAGCGAAGTTGAAAAAGGAAAAGCAAATAACGACGACCGCCACGATCCTCTCGATGTACATTTCAAGACCTGAAAACTATACTAAGCTTCCCTCGAGAGACACGTACGATCTTTTCTCAAGTTACCGTCGGTATTAAGAAGGGTGAAACGTTTCCCTCGAATACTCTTTAGCGATGTGGTTCACGAGAAACGACAATCCTGCTTGAGTTGACCGAAATTGATCCTAAAAAAAAAAAGAAGAAAAAAAAAAGAAATCAAATTACGACGGGAACGGGAAAAAGAAGGAGAAGAAAAAAAGAAAGAAAGAAAGAAAGATAAAAGAAATCTTTTCGAATAGAGAAGAGTATAATAAAACTGAGGATCTCTCGCACCAGTTGAAAATCTATTCTCTTTCGTATTGCAATCGCGGTTAAAACGTTGCGGTGCTTTCTTCGCGATAGAAACGATTCGAATAAAACAAAAAAGAAAAAAAAAGAGAAGAAAAGAAGATATGTATACAGAGAAAGATAGAAAAGGATAGAAAAAGAGTGATAAGAAAACTCGTGTTTTTACGAGAACGTTTTCACTTTGCGTGAAAGGTGGTATGTATGCATGTATGTATGTATGTATGTATATATATATATATGTGTATGTATGTATGTAGATACATTTTTCGCGAAAAGAACGTAGACTTGAATTTATCGAGATTTTTCATCGGACGACCTCGAAAAAAAGTCTCAACTAAAGAAACGCTTTTACCGAATACCATTATAAATATTTTTCTACGTTATTATAGAAATACTCGTAGAAATTAATACTCGTAAGAATAAATGATATATTTAATAAATTATCATGTTGTATTTGTTCGTCTAGGAAGAAATCTATTAGCAAGAAATCTTAGAAATTTTAATTGGTTGAATTTCGTTCGAAATTCAACGAGGAGTATTGTCTTATTTCGAAATGGTTTTGATAGTTGGAAATCTAAGAGAAAGGAAAGGTAAAGATACCTTATATATATATATATATATATATATATATATATATATATATAAAGAAATATATATATAAAGAGAGAGAGAGAGAGAGAGAAAGAGAGATCATCAAGATGGAAAAAGAAAAGTAAAACAAAGGACAATTTGGAAAGAAACGAAGAAGGTAACGGAGATAAATATCTGAGTAAAATGAAAAGGAAAGAAAGTAAAGTGGAAAAAAAAGAAAAAAGAAAAAAGAAAAGAAGATAAAGAGAAAGACGATCTCATTGCATCGAATTTAAATTTCATCGTGGTTAGGACGCATTTGGCTTTAGAATTTAGAACGGTACTCCGTTAGAAATTTCTCCTATACCATAGATCCTATTCCTATCTCTCTCTCTCTCTTTCTCTCTTTCTCTCTCTCTCTCTCTCTCTCTCTCTCTGTGTGTAATACATATATATACACATACAATATTCACTTTGTTTCCTCCTATTCGATTATCCTCCACCTAATTCACCTTGCACCTAACTTCCTTATGCCATTCCCCTAAACCCCCTGTTCTTTCTTTACATCCCACTGCTATCTGATTTTCCTTTCTCATTAACAAACAACAATGTATGGCCATGACATCTCGAAGCGTACCAATGACTACTTAATGAAACCTTACGAATAACTAACAATTAAAGTTCGAACCTTTGCATGGAAACAGTTTACACAGAGTCGTCCCTTTTTTCACGAAAGAATAAATAAGTAGATAAGAACGAACAATGACCATAAAGAGACTATCTGATTTACTCCATTTTTTTTTTTATTAACTATATACCCATATCTTTTATCTTCTTGACTAGGTAATAAGATTCTTTGAAATATTTGATATCGAATATCGATCGATAGACTAGTTGGTCGAGAAAAAAAATTTATGAAAAATGAAGAAATTACGAAACTAATGTAATAACGTCAGGAAGAAGGTGACCAAACCATTTCTTCTTCCCACCCATTCACCCTTCAGTCGCCGTCCCTCTCGGTCCTCACACCCCCATAAACGAGATATCATTTTCTCTTCGCTTTATCAAAGACAAGAGTTCCTACCGAAAGGTCCCCATTGCGTCATCATGATATTCAAAGGACGAACAAAAGCTTTTTGTCTTCATATGTGGGTTATCATGGAATAGGTACTGTTCGAACATCCTTGTTACATCGCTAGTACTTACAGAATGAAGATGTGTATTTGTATCTCGCTCGAAACGTAGGGAATATCGAAAATGATATCTTTTTTGAAAATGAAAGAATAGACAGAGAAAGAGAAATATATATATATATATATATATATATATATATATGAATAGGATAATCTGATGATCTGATTTAGAGGAATAGAATGAAAAAAAGTTAAATCGTTTTCTTAAAGATATTTATCGGAGATATCTATTCTTCGTTTGATAACATTTGAAAAAGTTTCGATCGTTTTCAATCGACAAACATGAGAGTATTATTTAGTAAAGAAATAAAATAAATCAATGAAAAATAAAATATTTCTAACAAAGAAAAAAAAATAATATTAATTCTCTACCTCCATTGATACGATAATAATATCATATAATTATAGAGCGATATAATAACAGTATCATATAATTATGATTTTAAATCGCGACTGAAAATGAAACGTACGTTTTAAATCGTGAGTCAATCAAGTGTATAACAAGTATAAACCTCGATACTATCTCTTTCTCTCTCTCTCTCTCTCTCTCTCTCTCTCTCTCTCTCTCTCTCTCATCGATATATATCTCGACAATTTTCGTAAATTCGAGAGCAATGATAACGTGATCGTTTTGGTATCTCTTTCCCTCTTTCTATTTCTCTTTCTCTGTGTAATCGTAGCGGCAAATCGCAAATTCAATAATCGCTAATTATACACGACCTCTGCTTGGAAGCAACGTCACAACCAAAGTTAAACACGGACTTGACTTATCAGCTTGCAACGAGTTTGTAGATTAGTTTCGTGCTTGCTCAAGCTGCAGGCTATTATGGAATACCTTCGAATTTGGCTTGCAGTACACGTTTGACATTTCGCGTACATTGAATATTAACGAAAAAGGTGATACACTCCTCTACGCGATTTCTCTCTCTTTCTCTTTCTCCTTCTCTTTCTCTGATCTTTTACCGTATAATGGGTACTGATAAGAATCATATAAACTGTAAATAAACGTATGTATGATCTTGAATACATACATAGGTCATCAAATTTAACTATTAATAAATTATTACAATTTTAACATCATTTGACGTTAATAACGAAACGTTCGAAAGGAATGACCGACGTTCGACTCGATCGAAGTTATACGTTTATAGTATTAGTAGAAATGTATGTAGTTTGGATATTACTAGCTTTGAGGTATTTGCGTTTATGGGAGGGGATGATAGACCGATGTTATACCGTGTCTGCGTGAAACTTCTTGTTTATATAAACGAATGTTATCTGCGACCACGAAACTCGTGATGCAATTTATCGTCTGGCAATGCTCGATACGTCAGGAGAAACGTCTTATCTCTTTCGTTTTACGATATAAAAGTAATGGGAAAGAAGGATTCGCAGTCTTTGTATTAGCTCGAACGCGAGAATATCTTACGAGGGATATAAAGAAAGAAATCGTTCGTTTGTAAATAAAAAAGATGGGATAATAAAAGACAATAGTGGGATATGTGATATCAAGAACATTCTAAGGAATAACGTTAATAACGATTTCGAACTCTGTTTTCTTGCCTTACAAGACAAGACGACAAAATGTCGTCGACTTTTAAAACTTTAATTTTCCGAACCACGTTACTTACGTTTTGGAATATCTCCAGACTTCTCTCATGCTTTTCTTAACGTTGCAATGAAAACTCTCCCACCCTGCTTTCTCTCTCTTTCTCTTTCTCTTTCTCCTTTCCTATTTCTCTTTATTTCTCTTTCCACCTTTGACCCTTCCGCATCATAAAGCTAACGTCTTGTTTTACGACTTTTGCGATTCGAGATCACCGGTCGAGTCCACTTAAAGAAAAGGAAAAAGGAAGAGAAAGAAAGAAATAAAAGTAAAAATAGGAGATATCATTTACTATCTTTCTTTATATATATATATATATATATATATATATATATGTATGTATGTATGTATATATAAAATCTAACTCCTTAAAAATCTAACAAAGTTAAAAACTTGTATCGAACGAGTGTTCTTTTTTTTCTATAAATATTTCCTGCATTCTACATACATACATACATACATACATATATATATATATAGGGGTATATATAATTTATACAAGAGTAGCTTATGAAATTACCGACCATTTAATTATCCGCGAACGAGTAAACATTTGCCTTTACACTTAACTATAAATATTTGTACCACGATGAGCATGTACTTGGGATACATAATACTACGCACAATATTCAACTGTACGTTATACTATGCGCTCACGTGGCATGAAATCAACTCAAAGAGGAAAAGAGATAGGGGAGAACGAGAGTTCTATCCGATGGCCTCGCAGAAACATTCAATCGATCCGAAAAGAGCTTCGAGCTTCGTTTAAATTCTTCCCTCTATGGCCTCGGCGCGTCAACGATCCCTTTCAACTTAGCAGGCTAGTCACCGAAGTCATCGATTAGCGCGTGTGCACTTTAGAGATCGAGAGAAACAAAGAGGGAGAGAAGCAAAAGGTTGGAGGGGAGGGAGTGAATGAGGGAGAGTGGATGGTGGATCGAGAGGAAAAAAAACAGAGACGAGAAGAATGTACTGCAAAGGAAGAAAAACAGAAGGGAAAAACAAGGATAAAGATAGGGTGAGAGAAATAAAATAAAATAGAAAAAGGTAAAAAAAGGAAAAGAAATGAAGAAAGCAAAAAGCTTGGAGATCGTCCATGTGTCTGGAACGAACAAGTGTTTGCGTATATTGTTTGCGTGCGTGCATGCGCGTAGATGAGCGTGCGTATGAGTGAGCACGCCGACCGAATCGCCAGGTCTCGTTAGTTAAACGTCGTCCATACGGAGTCGCAAATGCTGCCATTAATATTAAACGACCGCTCTGAACCAGTTTCAAAGAGCTTACTACGTTGGCTGCTAGCACCCCCGTATGAGACAGGCACCCCTGTGAAAAGAGCCCTTACGGGCCAATGAACTCGTACCAGGAGGGGTGTGAATAGAAACACTTCTGAAATTAATGTCCCAGAATGTCGACGACCAGCTGACCTATATAACAACTACTAGGTGTTGGTGCTGGTGGTAGCGGTGGTTGATGGTTGTAGACGACGAGAGGCAAACGCGTCTACCTTACCGAACATTTTCTTGCTTGTTTTTCTTTTCTTCTTCTTCCTCTTCTTCTTCTTCTTCTTTCTTTCTCTACTTTCTTTTTTCTCTTATCTCTATAACTTTCTCATTTCTTCTCTTAACGATGTGCACGACGATGGCATATAATGTTTATATTTAATTTATATTATATTTATAAGATTGTTGACTTTGATTAATAATTGTCAATAGGAGAGAAAGAGAGGGGAGAGAGAGAGAGAGAGAAAGGGGGAAAGAGAGAGGAAGGGAAGAATAATAACATAAATAGGAAAGAACTTGCTTGCCATAGTTCAACAGCTGTGGACAACATGTGAATCGTAGTCCGATACGTAGATGAGAACCGTATGCCACTGATGCTACTGCTGCTGCTGTTGCTACTGCTGTTACTACTACTGTTAGTGTAAATGTGCCCAGTAGGATCGATAACACCGACTAAATGTGATCGGACGACGTTACGACTATACGAGAAAATTATTGTTGCGTTAATTAGTAATCATCGATTACGTTGAAACGACTACAAGACCAATCGACCAAACCACCGGAGAAAATAAGAAAAATAATTTTCGATACTTCATATATCGATAATACTTTTCTTTCAATCTCGTATCGGTTTGATGGACCCTTTTATTTCATCTTCTTTTCTTTTTTCATAAAAGATATTTTAAGCTTCGAAGAAAAAGGAAAAAAGAAAAGTAGAAAAAAGGAAAAAAAGAACAAAAGAAGAAAATTCAATACACAACGTATCTCAATAGGTATCACCCCGCCTCACCAACATATATTATATTGCAGTACATATATTGAAAATCGAAGTTACCGTGTTGCTCGCGAAAATATTTGCAGGATAATAAAGAGAGGGCCGCATCATCATCCACCATTACATATCGATTTACGATATCAGAAGAAAGAATAACACGCTTGGATGAAAATTGTAGCTTGGGAAGTTCATTGGATCAGAATGAGAAAAGAGGGTGGTAGAAAGTAGATAGGCAGAGGCGGTGGCAAAGGCAGAGGAGGGTGTACGAAGGTGGGGTGGAGGGGGTGGAGGAGGTGAAGGGTGGGAGGGGTGCAAGGGGTGGAAGGGGTGGAGAGAAAACCCTCAAGAGACTCCTTCGATGTACCATCTCGACTTTAATGCAAGAGAGGCTGTCCTAAATATGGCGACTTCTACTTTGCTTGGCATACCTAGATTGGAAATTCGAACCGAGAGGAATGGCATAGGAAGTGCCAAGAGATTTCCGTTTGCCGACCACGGACCCGTTACCTCTCAAGGCTTCTCCTCCGAGAGTAGAATCCAATTTA
This sequence comes from Vespula vulgaris, assembly GCF_905475345.1. Taxonomy (NCBI): domain Eukaryota; kingdom Metazoa; phylum Arthropoda; class Insecta; order Hymenoptera; family Vespidae; genus Vespula; species Vespula vulgaris. The sequence goes on along the minus strand of NC_066593.1, from coordinate 916,867 downwards.
AGCATAGCACGAAGTCGCGATACCAGCTACTACGAGCTACTACGCAGACGACATCGAGAGCCACGTTCCTTCTTCTTAAAACTCCTCTTATTTTTCTACAAAAGGTGAACGTCGTTCTTTTCTCGCGACGGATTTCGAAATATTTTTCTTTTTTTTCCTTTTATTACTTTTATTTTCTTTCTTTCTTTCTTTCTTTCTTTCTTTTTGCGACTGGTTCTTCTCTCCTTTTCTCTTCGTCTTTCTTTTCTTTTCTTTTCTTTTCTTTCTTTCTTTCTTTTTTCATAAAAGTAGAATCCAAGTAAAAAAATTCGTTTTTCTTATTCCATCATAGGTATAATATATTCAATAGGTCTCCGAAGTGGTTAATTTTCTCAGAAGAAAAAGAAAAGAAAGAGAGAGAAAAGAAAGATTGAAATGTCGTTTGCAAGAAAAGTATTAGCGCGGAAAAGCTGTATAAGTCCATAATTAAACAAAGATACAATGACCTTTTGAAAAGGTTGCACCTATTATTCCCATTCTCGGCAACGATCCAATCCTCTCTTCTCTGAAGCACCACGTCGTAGTACGTAGGTAACTAGACAAGTATATATACATACATACATACATACATATACATGTATATATATAAATATATATACATATACTTCTACCATCGCCAAGTCGTATCCGTTTGAGCACTGTTCAAAAATAGTTTTATCCCGCCGCTAACAAAAATCCTATCCTCGAACTATCGTCTCGTAGTATGGATAATAGCGTTTTTCTATTTCGTTACGAATTTCTGTTTCGGTCCATCTTTTTTATTTTCTTCTTTTTTTCCACTTTTTCTCTCTCTCTCTCTTTTTCTTTTTATTAAAAAAAAATATATATATACGTTGCAGCGTACAATGAAAATGAAGTCACCCTAAAATCAAGTCTCCGAAATAACCGCATCGGTTAAAAAATTGTGCTGCGAGGTATAATAATTGAAGCCATAAAATGAGTATTGCGTCTGGTATTGCGAGTATGTACGGTAATGTGCGATCGTATAAATGCGAAATTAAATTAAGAGAAATGAACGAACGGAGGAAAATGAAAGAGATGTGAATGACTAACGAGCATAAAACGAGATTACAAAAGAGAAAGAGATATATTATTGCATATATTTAATACATACATATTACATCTACCCGCGTATCTTGTGGGTTCAATAAACTCGACAAAAGATTTTTTTATCCTCTTCGATCGATACGAAGTATATCAAAAGAAAAAATATATATATACGTATATAAAAGTAAATTGTAAAAAAGGAAAAAAATAAAACATTCGCTGACAAAGCTGACTGGTTGCGTGAACCAGACGATTCGTGAAAGAAGGAAGAAGAAGAAAAAAAAAGAAAGAGAGAGAGAGAGAGAGAGAGAGAGAGAGAGAAAGAAGAAGTTGAATAAACGCAACTGTAGTACACGATCGTAATTACCCAACGAGCTTTTTACTCGCCCTTAAAACGTAACTTTACGGTTTAACGTCGTTTTTATCATCTCCGCCAATAGTCTTTTACTATTTCAGTATCTTCATTAGAGAAACTTTCAACGACGTATATTTTTAATAGGGATGTATTCAGTTAATGACGATTTTTCTTTAGGACGATCTTTTCCCTTCGATCGATTGTATAACATCGATTACTATTCACGAAAAAAAGAAAAAATAAATACATGAGATACAATTAATTAGCGGAAACGACAATTGAAACGAGTTCAAATTAATAGGAGCAATCGATTTGAAAATTGCCAATTTGAAAATATATCATAATTAATAATAATAACAATAATAATAATAATAATAATAGTAATAGTAATAATAGTAATAATAACAATAGTAATTAGAGATAAATCGCACACCCGATTTATTACGTTCAGATCAATAGCATCCTGCTTTGAAACTCACGGAAAGTGCATTGGCGTAGGAAAATGAGTTCCGGAATCGAAGTGCCACGTCGGATACCCGCCCATATTGAATCGGCCATTCGGATAACAGCAGAAATTTGTCTCTTCTTCTTCTCCTTCTTCTTCTTCTTCTTCTTCTTCTTCTTCTTCTTCTTCTTCTTCTTCCAATTGACCTCCTCGCCAATTTCTCGATAATGTCGTGGGTGTTCCGTAGGTACTATCACGTCTTTCAACCGGTAAAAGATTCACTGTTGAATGATTTTCAATTCGAAGATTTTTTTTTTTTTTTTTCATTTACAATCGCGTTGTTCTCGTTCTTTTCCATTTTTTTTTCTTTTTTTTTGTGAAAAGAAGATCATTTTGCGATCATTTGTCAAATTGCGATCACATGTAATGTGGAGAGAAAAAAAAATAAAAAGAGAAAATATAAGAAAGAAAGAAAGAAAGAAATAATAGAAGAAACGGTCAGAAAGAGCGAGTAGTCGATAATTATTATTTGTGGTATCTCGCATGAGGGAAGAAAGTAAGAGAGAAACGGCAAAGAAAATGGTATACGAAGGAAAGTATTGTCTGTCTTCGGTAGTTAATCACTGTGTCCCCTTTTACAGAGTCATAGAACAGAACGAGAGAGACGAAGAAAATCCGGAGGACACAGTGTAGCTACGTGACACACATGCGTATATCCGACGCAAAATCGAGGTTTATCCGAGATTGCGGCTTTCCTGCGGTTTCAGTTCGCTAGTACAATGAGACAGAGAGAGAGAGAGAGAGAGAGAGAGAGAGAAAGAAAGAGAGAGAGAGAATCGGTGCAATCCTTTTTACTATAAGCGTGACTTATAGGACACTCTCCTAGCTTTATCTATCTCTTTCTGTAGCTCTATTTCCGTCTTTGTCTCTCTCTCTTTCTGAGTTTCTTTCTAATACTAGACCTTTGAAAGCACGGTTAATATAGAAAAAGTCGAAAAACCCGGATAGATATTTCTTTTATTTTTTCCTTTTTCTCTCTTTTCTATCAGCCTATTCTTTGTCGAATCTCTCAGGAGAGAAAATTTTAACGATCATTCTCTTACTCATTGCGATTACTCGTTCACGTGAAGATCGATTCGTTTTATTACCCTAGCAGAATCGACGTGGTAATTACGTGTGGAACAAAGGCTACTTTCAAGCCAGGCCAAGGCAATATTTTATTAAGCGAAGGTTACTCTTCTTTTTCTTTTTTTTTTGATTTTGTTTTTTTCTTTCGCTTCGTCCCTGTTTTATTTATTTATTAATTTATCTCTCTCTCTCTCTCTCTCTTTCTCTGTAAAAATATAAGCGAGATCTATCTCGACAAAATAAATTTACTGCTTTTTTTTTCTTTGTGTTTCCGATGTGTTCCATCATCTAACAATCTCGGACTACTTTCTTATGTAATCACTTTGATATAATAAATACGAAATAAATATTAATTAAATCATCGCGATTTAATATAGGAGAAAAGAAAAAGGAAAGGAAAAAAAAAAAGAGAGAGAGAACAAAAAAGAATTCAGAAGAACGTCCGAGGAAAATAATTTTTTTCATCTCTGTCGTTAAATAATTGCTAATTTCTCTAGTGCCTCCGTCCCATTCTCTCTTCCCTCAACATCTTATACCCTGAATAATCTGGATAATTTCCAGTTATATAGTTTCGTTGATACATTAGACTCTTATGTTTTTAATTTATTTTCGTATATAAGTTGGAGTCCTTCCAGTAACTCCGTGATCCATTAAAACGAGAAACAGGTCGGGGCCAAGAGAAACATGACTTTGAATCTAATCCCTCCTTCCTAAAATCCTCATAAATTTATAGACCTTTTCTGCTCTGTACACACATACACACACACACACACACACACACACACACACACACACCATGACCACGAAATAAGAAAAAAGTATAACAACGATCAAACTTTATCGTAGATTACACGAAGAAAATTCAAAACTTTTAAAGATCTCCATTATGCCTATAAAGAGGAAGACACCTTGTCGCCATGTTTCTTTTCGTCTTTCCTTTAACTAAGCATCCCTTCCAAGCCACTCCCTACTTTTGAAGGACCCATTCGAGTGGACAGTGATGTCGTTACTCTCTTGCTAAGTAAATTTCATCGCTTAAAGTGCTGCTCTTCTGTACAGGCTTCTTGGCCCTTCTAACGTCTAGAAAGAATTAAATGGTGGGGGAGAGGGGAGGGTGAAGGAAGAGAGAAAGAGAGAGAGAGAGTATGTAGACTGATTCTTACACTTTCTCTCTCTATCTCTCTGTCTCTGTCTCTGTCTCTGTCTCTGTCTCTTCTCTTCGTGTCAGCTTCTTTATTAAAACTTTGCCAACGTCGATTCGAAAAGCCGACTTAGCGTCAAAACGCCAGAAGCGAACGAGTAAGCGAGCGAGCGAGCGAGCGTGCTACCCTGAATACAAAGGGCAATTCGCTTCCTCCAACGTTTCCTTCGACGCTTACTATTCGGAAGTCTTTGTAGGGATGAATGAACGAGACAATGAGCCTCGTATACGCGTGTACTCGAGACTACGAGAAAGTTCGTACAGTTTGCATTTGCATTTGAAACACGCCAAGCATATTCTCTATCTCTCTCTATCTCTATCTCTATCTCTTTCTGTCTCTCTGTCTCTCTGTCTTTCTCTCTCTCTCTTTCTGTCTCTGTCTCTTTCTCTATTTCTATCTCTTTTCTTCTCTCTCCACGTACGTGGAAAACGACCCTTTCGAAGTAGACACTCTATACTACTAATAATTATCAAAATACAGGGATGGAAAATAAATTGAATAACTATCCTAAGAATGCAGCTAAGAATACGTTTCAATTTGTTCAATTATCTAAAGAAAAAAATATCAAATATTTTTTATGAAACATGAATGTAATGCGATAATGTCAAAGATCATAAGGCATTTATCGCCGATCATCGCCAGACATATTTAGATAGACAAACTTCATCATTATCCCCTAACGAAAGAAAAAAAAAAGGGCTGCGAATGAAAGAAAAAGGAAAGAAAAATAGTTTAATTACGATAATATCAATGTCGTAAAACTCGATGGGCGTGGTGATAGGTAGACCAAGAAATATTGAAGTCGAACGAGAGAACGTTCCCGATTAAGATTCAATCGGTAGATGCCGCGCGGCAAGTAATCAAGGAAGACTCCGCCCACTTCTCTTCTAGGCGAGGCAAACGATTTGCAAGTTGAACGCGATTTAACTTTCAAATGGAACGCGCCAACCGGATCGATTCCTCCGCCGGTACTTTTTTTTTCTGCTTCTCTCATTTTCCTTTACGATTATACGCGAATGGGATAGGAGAGGTTGAGGGTAAGGATGAGGATGGGGAGTAGGAGAGGAAAGGGTGGGGGGGGGGAGGAGAGGGTGGTGCGGCAGCCGTAATCAGCCACCTTCCGCCGACAGATCTGCTCAAGTGGAAAAGATTAAATCCATCGTTATCTCGAAAACGTCTTTTCTACTTGAGAAAATGTCGCTCGACCAGACCACTCGTCCGAAATCTCGTCTCGTGATATCTCAAAAAATTTCGATTCACATCCCTCATATCGTCCTCATATCTTCAATATTCCTCGCTTCTAATCGGCACAATTAAACAAGTAGTTGCATTACTTTTTTTGCTTTTCTCTCTTCTTTTTTTCTTCTCTGCTTTTTTTCCTTCTTTTCACTCCGACCTCCTTGCTTATCGTTCGAAGAGATGTCGAGTACATAGCGATTGAATAATGAATAACAATGGAAGAAAGCTTTAACAACCCTTCGTGACAGTTTCTGATCGAACTCTCGAAAACGGTGATTACGTAAAGTACTGTTCAAGAAACGAAAGGGAGGGAAAGAGAGAGGAAAAGAGAGAGGGAGAGAGAGAGAGAGAGAGAGAGAGAGAGAGAGAGAGAGAGAGAGAAAGAAGGAGTCGATTTAAATAAAGAAAATCGCGATTATTTCTGGTAGATTTAAATATACAATCGATTGAAGCTAGTTTTCCTAATATATATATATATATGTGTGTGTACGTAAGTACGTATATACGTATGTATATATAAATATGTATGTATGTATGTATGTATATATTTCTAGAATAGATCGTTTCAAATTTATCATTTTAATTCATTCATGGTGTCAATTACGTATTGTCAAGAATTTTAATTAAATTTACATAAATTACGTCCAAAGTTTTAATTTCTAAAAAGTTTCACTTTAAGAAAACTTTCCTTTAATATTATCGATAATAATAAAAATAATAATAATAATAATTTTCTTACGAACGAAACAACAACACAAGGAACGGAAATGTTTCACGCACGATAGAAGAATATGAAAAGTCAACGTTGGAAGCTTTTTCACGAGAAACAGAAAGAGACAGAACAACCGAGAAAGATACATCGCTAAAGAATTTAAGTGGAAGATAAAAATATTGCAATTACGACGATTACAGTTATATCACAATGACGGAGATAGAATACGTATTTAGTGACTTTTTAAATGATATAAAAGAGTAAGATGAATTATTATCGGAGAAACGTTTTTCAGGGAAAGAAACGTCGTGAAAGTACTTGACCATCTTTTCAATGTGAGAAAGAGAAAGAGAGAAAGAATGAATAGTGTTGCTCGAGTGTATCGAACTTTTTAATCGTGTCATTTCGATCGAGTGGAACTATTGGAAAGGATTGTGAAAAGGGCTCGAAGAGCTTCTAGGTTCTATTTGTGAGGAAGAGTGCGAGATGAGAAGCCTACGTAAATGAAAGAGGAAGGGAAAAAAAGGAAGAAAAGAAGAAGAAAAAAAAGAAAAAGAAGAAAAAAAGGAAGAAAAACGCACGTGAAAAAGGAGGAAATGAAAAGAGAGAAAAAAAAATTAGAAAAAGAGAAACGTAGATATAGAAACGAGGGAGAAAGGAGATAGTAGAAAAGAGTGGAAACGTTCGGATAGAAGAGGAAAAGTTTTCGAAGCGATTGATAGGACCGCGTCGAAAGTTTAAACAAGTTGGAAACTCAGCTCGAGCGTTAGCCACCGGGCCCATTACGATGCTCGATCGGCGTATTAAAACGAAGAAGAGACGACAAAGTTCGCCGAGAGATTTTTGTGTCTGCCAATTCTCGCCGTTTCGCTTGTCTCTCGCTCTCTCTCTCTCTCTCTCTTTCTCTCTCTCTATCTATCTACCTATCTATCTATCTATCTATCTATCTATCTATCTACATATATATATATCTCTCTTATTTTTAATCTACTTTCAAAAGAAAAATCTTTCCGCTGTAACCTAATGGCTTAAAAAAAAAAAAAAAAAAAAAAAGAAAAGAAAAGAAATTATCCATCCGCTTCTCGATATTTCATTCTCCTTTCGACGTCGAAAGAACTACTAAATAAATCTAATGAATTTTTATAATTAAAAAGAAAGAGAGAGAAGAAAACAAAGAAAGAACATACATTTTTCCACGATGTAAAGACAAAGAGTAAAAAAAAAGAGGAGAAAAAAACGAACGAATCGATTTAAGTCATTTCCACTAAAGAGAGAGAGAGAGAGAGAGAGAGAAAGAGAGAGAAAAAAAAAGAGGAAAAAAAGCAAAATTATCCGATTGCCTTTCGATAACAGATAGATAACGAACGATCCTGTTTCCAAGAGAGGTCAAAGGATTCGAACAAATCGATTAATGTCCTTCTTCTGCCATGGACAGATCCTCTGCGAATGACTGTTTTTTGGACGATGCGGGTGAGCACCAATCCTATGTCTCGTAACACGTGCCGGATAATCGATTATTTAAAACGTATTCGTCGACATACACGATCTCTCTATCTTTCTCCCTTACTCTCTCTCTCTCTCTCTCTCTCTCTCTCTCTCACTCTTTCACTCACACGTACGTACATTTTAAAAAAAGGAATAAAAGAGTTTTTTCATGCATGAGATTCGACGAGAGAGAGAAATAGAAAGAGTAAAAGAGAGGGAGAAAGAGAGAAAGGATTATCGAAGAACGAAACTAGAATCTCAAAGGAGCCTTGGCAGGAAAAAGTTTTCGATCGAGTCTACTCTCTTTTTGCTCGGATTTCCTACGTCATGGTGGAGAATCGCCTTCTTACAAATTTCCAAGTCGCTTCATCATCGTCGCCCATCAGTCATGAAGAAAAGAACGCTTCCCGCAGTATCCGGAGGTCCACCGGAAAAGCTTTGCAAAAAGTACGCTCGAAGTAACACGATAGAGAGGGAGAAAGAATGGTTTTCTAAAAGAAAGATCACGAGGAAGAAAAGAGAGTAGAGACAGAGAGTAAAATGAGTAAGTAAGTAGAGTAAGAGAGAAGAAAAATAAGGAAGAGAAAGAACGTACCTACTCGAATGATCAAACTTTATTTGACCTTCTTGGAAATTTCTGCACCAACGAAAGCTGTTCCTCTTCGTGTTCCCTTATTGAAGTCCTTAATTGTACTAATAAAAAAAAAAAGAGTAGAAAAAGATCAAATAGAAAAGGTGTCTTATCTTGATATCTTCCTCGTGATTAAAGTGTTTATATCTGTATCAAGGTGTTTGAAATTTTTTTGTAAAAATAAAGTAGAAGAAAAAGGAAAAGGATACAAAAATTAATAAGACTAAATTTATTACGAAAGAAAAAAGAAAAAGAAAAAAAAGGAAAAGGAGGAAAAACAGATTTTATACGAAACACGAAAGTAATTATGAACGAAGGACAATTTCTGAAGGAAATTTCTTAAGAAGGTGAGATATTAATGGCCTCGATAAAAATTGTGAATGAAGACGTGCTAAAGTCATCCTCGTGGAAAGAAATTAAAAGCAAGAAAAATATCGTGCGGACGAAGTAAATACTTGTCTTCATATATGATACATATACATATATATATATATATATATATATATATATATATATATATATATATGACGTAGCAACTATAGAGACAGTTTACTAATGGAGGGACGAAAGGTTATACGATGATGATGTATATGTAAGGCTTTTGACGTGTTTGCTGTTTCGTTGATACGCGAGAACTTCTAAATTTTCCTCAGTGGAAACATTGAAAGAGGTACGACGCATTAATCAGCAAGCACAGGCAAGCAACATCGAGCGAGTCCTCTCCATCTAATCCCTCGCGTTTTCTTAGCAAAGAAGAGAAGCATTTCTCTCTTCCCCAACCGCCCCCTCCCCTCCCTCCTTTTGGTATCTATAGTCCGGACAAGCTTTTCTTCTCTCGAAATTTCAAGGCAACGGCTTATAGTTCTTAAATGTAAATTAAGATAGAATAATACGAACACGGCTGGTAGATAACGAGTATTAAACTACTCAGTTCGCTTGTGCATTGAATTGTAAAACGAAAACTCGAAGCTACCAGAGACTCTTCTTCTCAAGATGAATGATACTTCTTCGAGAAAAGAAAAAGAAACGTAAGAAAAGTGAAAAAAGAAGGAGATAAACTTTGATCTTAATCCTCGAACTAGATTAGACTACTTGAAAAGGAGGAAAGAAATGATCGCGCGTTTAATAAATTTCTTAAATAATAAATCTTTCATTTTCATTTGTATTATATTATATTACATTAGGCAAATGTATTTTGCATGACGATAAACGAGAGAAATTACTTTCTCGCTTCGAGCCCAATTTGTACGTAGGTTACCCCTCCTTTTAACTCTCCTTTCCTTCTACCTCTCTCCATCTCGAAATTACGAGCAGCTAAATCTTGCGGTAATAACGCAATTCCATTACTATAGAACCATTTTGGTGTGCAACGGAGGTAATATAACGTTTAGTGGCACGGCTACATTCCAGACGCCTGTATTTTACTAATTTATACGCCGACGTGAAACACGTGTTTTTTTTATTTTTCTTTTCCTTTTTTTCTCTTTGCTCTTTCTCTCTTTCCTTCCTCCTTTCGTTCCTTCTTTCTTTCTTTCTTTCTTTCTTTCCCCTCTCATCAATTTTTTTCTCCGTCTATCCCTAAACGCGAAGGATAATATTAAAGAAACTTGCTAGAGCAAACGATGCTTTTCCTTTCTGATAATGTTCGTAAGGATTGAAATAACAACGATGAGGAAAGAAAAGGAAGAAAAAAGAAAACGGTTCTTCCCTTGAAACAAGAAAAAAATAAAATAAAAAAGAAATGAAAAAAAAAGAGTAGAAAAGAAAAGAAGCGAGATAAGAGAATAAGAACGGATTGACTTGGAAGATGGATCACGATTCGATAAATCGATTCGAAGAAAGAGTGTCGATGTAATTTAAATCGCAGAAGCTGTCCCTTCCCATTTAAGAAAAGAGCAACGACCTCCGATGGGCAAATGGCTGGCTCCATTATGAATGGTCTCGTGAGATTTACATTCCTTCCTTACCAGTCATTCTCGGTTATACCTTATGGCAATTTGCCTTGGCTCTTCTTCTCTCGAAGAGAGAAGACCGGTCGACCTCTTAACGATCAATTCGCGGAATTGCCAGAGAGGAGCGAGTTAGGGCGAGATACGGAATGTCTGTATTATGCCAATGGTCCATTGATTTCCATTGTTCGACCCTCCTTCAATTCCATGACGCTTGGAAACAGTTTGTATAAGGAAGATAGAACGATAAAGGAGGAGATAGTCATCATTTTATGAATTCCTTCGTAACAATGCCAATCGAGAGAAAAAAAGAAGAAAGGAAAAAAAAAAGACAAAATGAAAAAAGACAAGAAATTTTTTTTTAAATAAAGCGTAATAGACGTGAAAACTTAACTTGTAAGCTAAATTATTATATCATAATATCGAACTTACTATTTACGATATTTATTGTAATTGACAGTATATGCGTAACCGTCGTCGTCCTTAACGTCCACTTCCGGTCACCGCAAACGCATCAGATGGCGCCATGGGTGAAAAGAGTCTTCATCCACATTCTTCCGCGTTTATTGGTGATGAGAAGACCTATGTACAAATTCGAGACGAACAGGTAAGTAAGCAAGACGTGCGACGTAGCGATCGATCGATCACCGGAGATGACAACGCAATAGAAGGAGAAGGGAGGAGGGAGAGGGTGTAAGGGAAATTGGACTATAAGAAAACACGTCAAAGAGAAAAGGATAGATAGATAGATAGACAGATAGATAGATAGATAGAGAAAAAGAGAGAGAGAGAGAGAGAGAAAGAGATTTGAAAGGATAAATAACGGAAAAGGAAAATATTACAGGAAGTTTTGAGATTCGTACGCTTAATGATGAATAATGGCTGCCCTTGCACTTTTTCTCACTCCTTTCCTTCGTTTCCTTCGTCCCTCCACTCTCCCTCTTTCTAAATCGCTACGTTCATCATCGTCACTCTCCCTGCTCTCCTCTCCTTCTTCTTTCGCGAGGACAAAGTCGCTCTAGTAAGTAGTATTTACAGAATCCTTCGCTTTTCTAACGATTTTCTTTTCTCTCTTCTGTTCTCTTCTCCTCTCCTCTCCTCTCTCTCTCTCCCCCTTCTACCCTCCTTTTCTTTTCTTTTCCTCTTTTCTTCTCTTCGTCCCTTTCTCTGTCTTTCTCTCTCTCTCTTTCTTTCTTTCTTTCTGTCTGTCTGTCTGTCTGTCTGTCTGTCTCTCTTCTTCTCTCTCCTTCTTTTTCTCTCTCTTTCTCTTTCTCTTTCTGATCGCAGGTACACATCTGGCAGAGTACTGATGAGAACGGTAAGAGGGAAGGAGAAGACTTGCTATTACCCTTATCATCCGTCTACTCACGAGGAGAGCGAGGAACATTTTACACCTAAGAGGTTCCACAGTCGGCCACCTTCCAAAGAGGATCTCTCGCCTTCGAGGTAAATAGGAAGATTCATTGAGAATTTCCTCATGATTTCTTAAATTCGATAGATTCGAGCCTTTCGCTAATAATTGTTTGGAGAGTGCGAAAAAGAAAGAGAGAAATGAGAGAGGGAGAAACAGAGAGAGAAAGAGAGAGAGAGAGATAGAGTTAGAGTTAGATCAGCCGTGTTAGTAGGCTCGATTCGGAAAGTAAAGGAACGAGAGGAGTAAACTCGGAAACTTTTATTATATTCAACGAGTACGAATGGAGTTTTTAAAATAAACCGGTTATTCATCTCTCCTCTTTCAACGAGATAAATTTTTTTTTGCCTTTTTCATTTTTCTCCATCCCTTTCTTTTCTTTTTTTGTTTTTTTTTTTGCTTTTTCTTCTTGCCTTCCCCCTCCTTTTAATTTAACCAATTACGAACAAAAATTTCTACTTTTTTTTTTTTTTAATTGTTACTCTGCAAACGAAAGGATGCTCATCCCCTTCAATCTTCTTCCATCGTCTTTAATACTTAACAACACCTTCCGTTCCTGATAATCTCACGATCGAGAGTGCAAAGCAACGTACGTGATCATTTTCGTGGTTATAGTTTGGAATAGTATCAACCATCGCGTGCACATCGACTGCAAACACGAACCTGTTCAAATCGGTTCCACATCTGTGTCTGTGTATGTGTGTGTACATATGTATAATGTACAATGTACACATACATATCTACGTTACTCTTTGTTAAAGATATTACTGTAGACATTCGGGCATTCGTTGATTCTAAAGCGCATTATACGATTAACAAGGGTGTTGGTTACATGGAAAATATAATCTCTTTCTTTCTCTCTCTTTCTCTCTTTCTTTCTGCTTCACTTGTTAACTAAAGCCGCATCAAAACTATTATTTCCAATCTTCTGTCAGAAAAATTTTTTTAACGATCATCGAAATTAAATTGCCAAGCTATTAAACACGACCCATATGGGACGTTAAATTCAATTTCATTCCCATGGACTCGACAGCGTAAATTCGATGCTATCGAAAACACGCTCCCGTCGAAATAAAAGTAGTTTTCGAAATTTCGAAGCACCGAGAAAATCGAGCTAGCAACCAAACGAATTCGATTAACTATGCGAATGCTATTAAATAGTAGTCGATCGAGAGACTAGAAAATCTCTCTCTTTCTCTCTCTTTCTCTTTTATATCCTATCAATTTGACCTTCTCTCAGAGTATCTCTATTAACTTCGTTAATTTCTTTCCTATTGAAATGATTATCCCCCAGTATAAAGCAGTTTACGCGAAGCTCGATATATCCAAGGAAACTTAATAATCGAAGAGTCAATAGCTTAACAAAGTTATGAGTTTCCACTGTGAACCAAGTTCAGACTTGAATTTAACCGAGAACCGAGTTTCTCTACGTAGAAGTCTCTCGTTGCCGATATGATATTACTGCTACCTTAAAGAAAGAAAAAAAAAAAGAAAAGAAGAAATGAAAAAAAAAGAAAGCTGTAACGTGTTTTCAAACTTCTACGACGTTTGGAGAAACTCGATGGGAACGAAGGAAAGGAATAAAAAAGAAAATGTCTTCTTTTTAAGATCTATACCGTCGGCACTTTTTCCCTTGACGATCGTAATTCTTACTTCGTATCAAATATTCCACGTATAGATATATATTCACTTGAAAAATAATTCACTATTATGTAGCTGTCCAATTGACAATTTTACAATTCTAATAATCTGTTAATAGAACTTTCGGTGATCGCTTTAAAATATTCGATGAAATTCGAAAAGGAAAAAAAATAGAAAGGCAAAAAAATTTCGCGCGAAAAAATTTTCACGAGAATAGATAGCACGAGCGCGTTAATAAAAAAATGAAAGCTTGCAATATTCATTAATGATGCGTGATAATCGATCGAATTAAAAAAAAAAAAAAAAAGAAAAAAAAATAAAAAGAAAAGACTATATTAAATATTTCTATAATAAAAAGAATAACGCAACACTCGTCGCACGCTCATTTCCCGCGGGATCTTTTTGCCCCGATTCAAAAAAAAAAAAGAAAAAAAAGAAAGGAGGAAGAAAAGAAAAGAGAATAAAGAAAAAAACGTGCACTTTACTTTCGTTATCTATACGGTTAAAGAACTCTCACTGGGAATGAAATTGGTTAGGAAAAAAGGAAGACCGTGATGGATGTATCGATCGGTGGCTCAATAATATCGATCGATATAGAACAACGGTTTACCGAGTCGCGAAATTTTTCACCGATTTTCACGCGATACCTTCTTTAATTTCTATTGAAATTCATGGTTAATCGATAAAATCTATTAAACGTTATTGAATAACAATATATTGCCTCTATAAAATTTAACGAAAGAACGATTATCAGATTATATGGTAATTAATTACTTGTGGAGGACCAATAAACTAATAAATAATAATTCGTCGAGCGTAGTAGTATTGCTAAATCAAAAGTGTCTTACTATCAACATGAACGTAGGGTATTAATTCAATAATGCTAATAATATATCTTCTGTTTTTTGTTATTTCTTGGGCGACAAAAAAAATACAAAAAAAAAAACGGGAAAAAAATACGAAAAAAAACAAACAAACAAACAAATGTAAAAAAAAAGTCTAACGGACGGTGCGAGATTCGGTGGAAGCTGCCTGATCCATGGACCACCTTTACCACCCCTTCCCATTCGTGGCGAATGCGAGGATCTTTCGGTTCCTGGCGAAGCAGGAATCGAGGAGATTAAAAGTCCAGTATTAAGAAATCCACCGACTTTTTCGCATTCACGTTGCCCACCGGAAATTCACAGATCCTGTATCTGCGTACGATTCATCGCGGAACATACCAAAATGTTGGAGGATTCAACCAAGGTGAGAGAATCCATCGATCGCGAGATCTTCCAACATGTCGGACTATTAACGACGAATCTTAATGATAAATTATAAAATCGTCTTTCAAGACTTTAACATTTATTAATATAAAAACTCGATATAATCCAAAGTACGTTTAAGGGATACGTTTATGTTGGAAGCTGTGACAAACGATCAAATGTACGACGATCAAGAACGGAGGGTAAGAAATACGATCTATTATTTTACAATGGGGAGTGTTTACATCGTAGCAACGTGCGGAGAGCTACGACGCTTGCTAGATGACCAGTTTAAATAACGACGAGCAGCTTTCTTTTATCGTCGCTCTGATCGACGCTCTTATAGCTTCTATAACAGCTACAACATAAAAGTATCCTAATATATTGTAAAAAGAAAAGAAATACGACTTGCTTATCTAACGCAATATTAATTGAAAAAAAAGAGAAGAAGAAGAAAAAAAAACGAAAATCCATCTTAGGATCGATCTCGAGATGACATCATTCTCTCATGATAAAATTCATGTTCGACAGGTGAAGGAGGATTGGAAATACGTGGCGATGGTCCTAGACAGATTATTCCTTTGGATCTTCACACTGGCCGTTTTGGTCGGCACAGCTGGAATTATATTACAAGCACCAACGTTGTACGACGATCGTGTCCCGATCGACAAGAAATTCAGTGAATTCGCAACGACGACAGTGGTAAAGTGTCCGCCCCAATAGTCCATGCCCGAGCCCTGCACCGTAGAGAAAAACTAAAGGGCCGACGACGTAGACTTCGGTAGACTTCGTCGATTCTCCTTCCTGGCCTTTTAGGAGTCTCCGAAATATCTTCCAACCTTGATCCTCGGTCTCCACCATTTCTTACGGCGATAGGGCTCGATTTATCGTCGAACGTAACGACGATAACTGTGGAACGTTTTTAAGTGACTAACATCCATACGCGAGAGAAGCACATTCGCACGTGTGAACTTTTTCTCTCTCTCTCTCTCTCTCTCTCTTTCTGTCTGTCTTTCTTTCTCTCTTTTTGTTCTCTCTTTCTCTCTGCCATTCATTAACGCAGTCGCTCACTCACTTCATTCATTCCTTTCATTTTGTACTCTTCCATTTCCAAGCACATTCGATCCATCGATCCGCAGGATCCATCATCGTCCATCGAATGGAAATTCTACTTTTCTCGCGAGGTACGTATGACAGCGTTGATTTAAAGAAATGAAAAGAAATGAAAAGAAAGAAAGAAAGAAAGAAAGAAAGAAGGAAAAAAGAAAGGAGAAAGAGAAGAAAAAGAAAAAGAAGATGACGAAGAATGACGAATAAACTATTCGATAGTAATAGTAATAATTACACGAGAAAAGAAAAGAGAGGATGAGAAAGAGACACGTATCACTACTTATACGTAGCGTGCTCGTGTAAAGCGTTAATACGAAGCTGCCACTTAATTATTCGAGTAAATTAACAGCGAGCTACTTTAAACGGTACTATAGTATTATATTAGCGAGCCCACAAGTGTCATCTCGCTCTACCAATTGTTCTCGACGTCTCCCCGAGAAATGATTTACGATGAGAGGAGGCGCTTTTGAGAATCCGACGAGAGGACGAAGCGATAATGATAAACGGACTCCAACGTTAATGATTATTATGTTTTATACGCCGAAACACGCGCGACACACGAGAAATTAATATATATATATTATATTATATATATATATATATATATATATATATATATATATATATATTAGAAATAAATCAATATTGTATAACACGACTTAGCTAGCTCGTTGTAATTGTACACGAACACAATAGGGTGTAACTCATTTCAACTGTATCCGGTTATTCTCGTAAACGTTTAGGGACGTATCCGTTTGTACGAATTATACATGAATAAATAAATACATAAATAAATACATATATACGACGCAAGCATACATATTACGTATATCGTACGTTTTAAGAAAATAATCGAGACAAGAATAACGAGTTGCACCGCGATTTTCTTTTGACGATTTAAAAAGAACAAAAAAAAAAAAAAAGAAAAGAAAGGATAAATTTTCGATATCAATGAAATCTCTTACGTTTATATCGATAATCGCGGTGCAAGATAATATAAGTATTCCTTGTTCTCGTATTTTATAAGAAAGAAAGAAGAAAGAGAAAGAGAAAGAACGAATCGGATGCAATGCGCGAAGCAAGCATTAGAGTAAAGATAACCGATTATAGTACGGTAAGAACAAGTAAAGCATACGAATTCTAAAGCTGATAGTTGTAGACAAATTGAACGAACGTTCACTACCGTTGTTCAATACCGTAGTTTCGTGGTCGATGTCACAGTGAGTCGTCGTTCATAATTTGTTTTTTTTTTAGCTGATCACATACACAGACACACACACACACACACTACACACACACAAATACGTACGCACACACGCACATTTAAAAAGAGAGAGTGATACAAAAAAGAACATGGACGTACGACGATGTAGTACGTGAATGCGCACACGATTATAATAAAACACATTACACGCATAAGGAAACATATGTATGATAAAATTATTGTATCGTGATTTATGATATTTATAATAATTGTTAGTTATGCCTGATAAGAGCGGACTGATTCGCCCTATGTCGACGAATGTGATCCTTTACGCGTCGAAGAGTAATGATTCGTCGTGAAACTCTCAACGTTGTGTTTTATCAATCGTTAACAAATGATTATTAACGATCGATCGTAACTCGTTCGTAATATTTCAAAAACTGTTCGAATAACATTTTCGAGAATATCGAGAGAGAGAGAGAGAACGAATAAACATGACGTGAGTTAAAGCCACCTAATTCTCCGACGTTTCAAAATATACATATACATATATAATATACATTATACAATTATATATACGTACGTACGTAAATCAGAGTACGTAAACGTACATATAAAGCGGGGCTCCGAACCTAACGAGAATGAGATGAGCTAATTGTAAGAGAACGTTTTCGTGCATCCGTGTCAAACGGTGCGTTGTTAACACAGGATTGTAAATAATTAACATTTATTAGGACGGACCGGTATCGATTTTCATAATTACTGCCATTGAGAGAAACATTGCCAATACTTAGTGTACGTGTATATATATATATATATATATATATATATATATATATTATAAAAAATGTTTTCTCGTGATTCTCATTGTTTCATCGCAAACGACCGAAAGAAAATTGTCCTTGAGAGAGTTAGGAGAAAAGAAGATGGAGGACGATCGACACAAGTTCTTTTCTTTCTTTTTCTTTTTCTTTTTCTTTTTTTTCCCTTTTTTCTGATTCTATTTTTTCTTCTTTTGTCTTTTTTTTCCCCTCATTTTAATCGCCTTACGCGCGGAGAAGGCGATGAACCGAGCGTAAAAACACCTGATGAAAAAGTTACCTGAAACTAACGAATCGTCCAGCGAACAGCAACTCGAATAAAACGAAAGAAATGCGATCTATGGATCGATTTCCAAGGATCGCGAGTGCTCTCTCTTTCTCTCTTTTTCCTGTTAAAAGAAAACGAGGGAAACGAATGACGAACTTAAAAACTTCGCACTAAATCGCTAGAAAAGAACGAAGAAATATAATGAAAGAGGGAAGGGAATAGAAAAGAAAAGAAAAGGGAAAAAAGAAAAAGAAAAAGGACAAAAGCGCACACGTTTTTCTATGATAATGAGACATGTAAGTACTTACTCGTTATAATTAAGTACGACAATGTGTTTTTTCGCGAACGACGACGATAAAAACAGAACTTTCCGAGACGAGTAATCTAGTTCTTAAATATTAGATCGTATAAATCCCATCCAACAAGATCACGATCATCGATTTTCACGTATTCGAATGTAAAATAATTGTCCTCGTATCTAGATTCCCGTCCCGGAAGTATAATTCACAAATACGAGCCGAGCGTTTGAAAAAGAGAGAGGCATGCACTTAGATTTTAGATATTTTAGAAAGAAAATGAGAGATGAGAGAAAACAAGAAACAAAAAAAATTAATTAAAGTAATTAATTAATCGCTAAGTTGTAAATAACGTGTAAATAGAGAAAAAAGAAAGAAGGGAAGGAAGAAGGAAGGAAAGAAAGAAAAAAAAAGGAAATAACAATACCTTGTAAGTCGAGGGTTGGAATATTGCTATAAAGGGTTGGAATTTTTTTATAATCGATCAAATCCAAGGGATCATTTGCATGAAAAAAAATCGTTCAAGAAATCGTTCAAGAAAAAATCGTGCAGACACATACATTAATACGGTCACGCGTATACGCATTCTTTCCCTCTCTTTCTCACTGTCTCTGTCTCGCCATTGTCGAATGAAGAGTGAAAAAAAGAAAAAAAAAACAAAACAAAAAAAAAGAAAAGGAAAGAAAAACAAAGTATCGATTTATTCCCCAAAAAAAATCCGATCGTATCGATACGATAAACGATATTAAATAACGATTGTCATCGATCTTTTACAGTGATCGATGTTCGTGACCCTTCGATTACGATTACACTATCGATTACGATTACGAAAAACGAAAAAAAAAAGAGCGTCGATTTTTATTGAATTCAAATGACGAAAGTCCCCCCCCCCCCAACGATCAAACGCGGATGTTTGCAAAAAAGAAAGAAGAAGAAAAGAAAAAAAAACAAAAGTTCAATGAAGCATACTGACGAATCTCATTTCCACCATAAGAATCGTGTTATCCTATCTCTAAAATTTCAAACTCAAGAATTGTACAGATAAATCTAGCGTGAAGTGATTTTTTCTTTTTTTTTTTTTCTTTTTCTTTTTAAGTTTTTAACACAACATTAGGAAGAAACAAATTTAAGATAATAATCTAACGCAGAAAAAACATTAAGCGACACAAACGGACAATAAGATAAATAAAGAGAAAAGAGAAAAGAGAAAGAACGAGCAAAAAAAGAAAATAGAAAAACAAGAAAAAAGCGTCTAAAAAGCATAAAGCAAAAAAAAAGAAAAAGAAAAAGAAAGAAGAAAGAAACGCATCGGAGAAACGCGTGCACTCTTTCATTGACAGAAACTACAAAACGAGAAAAAAATAAAGATAGAAATGGACTAATTATTATAAAATTTCTTTCATCGATTATACAGATCGACATCCGTGTTCTGATTCGGCAAAAGAGATAAAACGAGAGGATCAGGATCGTCATTTTACAACACGTCTTCGAAGTGAGTTGCGTGAACGTAGAGTTTAATATAAAATTCCCTAATTAATAAAATGGAGAAAAAGAAAGAAAAAGAAAGAAAGAAAGAAAGAAAGAAAGAAAGAAAAAGAAAAAAAAAAGAAAAAAAACAGTAATTAAAAACATAAAAAAAAAAGATTAAAAATAAAAACTTAGCTGACAGGTAGAAACGGAAAAAGGAAAGCGGGGGGAGTAAGTGATATGATAGATTATTATTATAACGATGATAATATAGTTAACTATTGTACCGTAATAGCAATAGCACACTATTATCCGGGAATGAGTAAGAAAGACGAGGAGAAAAAAAAAGAAAAGAAAAGAATAGAAAAATAAGGAAGACGAGGAAAAGAGTAAACGGTAAACTATTCGAGTAATGATTATTATCGTTAGATACAATATTACCTATCGTTTGTTAAATATGTACCTATTTAAAATAATATTATATTAACGACTATCATCCTAAGGCTACTCGATGTAAGGACGAGATTCTTGTTGCTTGGTTTTGTAATCATGCTTTGACAAAAGCATTCGGAGAATAAAACTTGTTGTCGTAGAAAGTTCACGTAATTCCTCTACCAATCTCTTTCCGTCCTTTCAACTAATGAAAGGATAAATGATCCTTTTATATTCATTTGTTTGTTTGTTTTTTTGTTTTTTTTTGTCTTCTCCTTTTTCTTCTTCTTCTGCTTCTTCTTCTTCTTATTTCTCTGTTGATCTAATAATCTCACGAGATGCATGCGACAATGGTGCTAGCATAAAAGTCTTATATCTCAACGTCTCGTGTAATTCATTACGACGGGAATACTTGGCTCGTCTCTATGAAGAAATATAAATTCCAAAATATTTTTTTTCTTTTTTTTTTTCTAACCTTGCGAATTAAGCACCCGAATCATTATTGTCCTTTAACCATTCCTTTATCTCGTGGGAATAATTTTTAATCAACGAAATTGCGAGATTCGCTTTAGACTCGACCAAAGCTGCAGCATATTTCACAGTCTTTATGGATTCGTAATTATTTTCCCAAAAGGTGTGAAGCTAAAAATGAGAAAAGAAGAGAAGAAGATCGTACGATTTGAATTCGTTGTAATCGTTAAAAAAAAAGATTTGAAAAAATAAAGAAATAAAAAAGAAGTACAAAAATAATTTTCTGTAATACGTACATCCATTAAATCCTGTTCGTTCGTAACACTATTCATCATCGCCAAGATGAAAGACCTTATTACGGAATAAGAGTCGTGAAACCTGAAATATATTTTAAATAATATAAAATGAGGAATGTTAATAGTTATTAAATCAAAATTAACACTCCGAGAATACCTTCTTAGAATGTTCTTCCAATTATACATAATAGATTTATAAGCCACTCGAGATGCGATTGGATTCATCGAAAAGGATTTTAATATCATACATATTTCATCGTCGTTATATTTATCATCCTGAAGAATCTCATCGATGATTCTAAAATATTACATAATTAACAAAATAATATCCATAAGAAATTATTTAATATTAGTAAAAGAAATTTTACTTACGACTGCAGAACACTTGGAATTTGGAAACAACCGAAGGAAGACAAAAGATTATATTTTTCTTCAGCTTTCATGCTGTTTCGTGCTTTTTGATAAATATAATCCCACTCGTTTCGACCACCGTGTCTTGCGATCGTACAATACAACGTTCGACGTATGTACATCGGAATGCTGAAAATAATTTCAATTCATTAAGGTTAAAAATCAAAGATACGATATTACTCGTACGAATGAAGACTATTGATACGTTTAACTCGATAATATCGAGAATAAATAATTGTATAAATAAATGTCAATTAATTTACGAGCACCCGTTTCTACGTTTCATTTATTTTTTATATCAAATATTTACCCGTGCTTGAAGGAAGGATTTCTCTTCAATTGGACGAAACTTTGCTTAGCCCAATCGAGACACTTGGAATGTTCCGAAAGACATGCTAATTTTACAGCGAATAACGTAAGCGGTGATCCTTCCTCGAGATTCTCTGCCACCTCGTTGTACAATGGCGTAATCAATTTTTGTAGAAATTCCTGAAAAGAGAATCGCGACGGTTGGAAAAAAAATTTCGCGGGAAAAGACTTTGCTCGAGAGAGAAATAAAAAGAAAAAGAAAGAAAGGAAGAAAAGAAAGAACTTGAGTAAATAAAAAAAAGAAGAAGAAGAAGAAGAAGAAGGTACGCTAATACAAATTTCACAAATTCTATTTCATTGTTCTCACTTTTCTCGTTGAATATTGCTGATTAGACTCTTTTTTCTTTCTTTCTCTCTTTATTTATCTATCTATCTATCTGTCTCTCTGTAGTCTAAAGACAAACTTAAATACGGGCTCGTGATAATTTTCAACGTTTTACATCTTCCCTCAATTTACACTCTCACGCTTACCTGAAAGTCGAGGAAGGCGGAGGTCTCATAAAGAACGTTATTTAATTTGAAAACGTGATGCGCGAAAGCGCTCCATGGTGCGTAATGTCTTTCCTTCATTTGCATATATTTAATAAAGCCAAAAGCCGTCTCATATTTCGAAGAGCCAACTGCTGCCAAAGCAAAGACATCGTCCACGAGGGACGCTCTGGTCTCTACTGGAAAAGCCTCGTGATTTTCATCCAACGCCATTGCGAGTAGTAGCCAATTTTTTTCGTCGTAATTAACACGATAGTAACCTACGAATTTGATTTAATTGGAAAAGAAAGAAAAAAATCAAAAGGGAGTGTCACAAATTCTTTTATATTCCTCTTTTTCTTTTTTCTTTCAAACATTTACCCACCAGTTTTGTTGACGTTAAACAAGATCCAATCGGTACCATTTATTTTATCGATCGTAGTAACGTTCTGAAAGATTTGTTCCCTTTCCTTTTTGAGCCATTCTTTTTTAGGACTCGACCAATCGTCGTTAATTCCAACATAAGTCAAAGGTATATGCCATAAATCATTCTTTTCCGCCGTTGGCTCATCGTAAGAGAACTTTTTCTACGAAAACAATATCGTCCCGATGTTACTCACTTTTATTTATACACCGGATACATACATAATGAAAAAGTGAAATCTTTGGATAAAGAAACCTGTCTGACGATGGCAGATCCTTCTTCATAATTCCTCAAAACGGTAACGAGAGGATACCCAGTTTGAGAAATCCAAGTATCTATCATTTCCTTCGGAGATAAGTTGTCCGGAAATTCTCTCGCTTCTTCGTTCATGAAATTCCAAAATTCTCTCGCGTCGACGCTTCCGTCGTTTTGACTAAAAACGTAAATGTTAAAAATAAATATCAAGGATATATGAAATATCGTTTAAAATAAACGAAACAGCGTTTTTATTAGGTTCGTCTTTTTTCTTATTGTTTTTATATATATATATATGTAAAAAACAGAACAGAAAAACGTGTTAAGGATAACATCATCGAACGAAGAAAAAAATAAAAAAAAATAAAAAATAGATAAATAAAAAACAAAAACAAAAGTCGATTTATCGTCTATATGTATCTTACACGTTATATACCCACTACCTCGTTAGAAGTTTCTTGTAGGCGATCCTAAAGGCGGTATCATTGCTTATCGTGGCATGCAACATGCGAATCAGACATGCTCCTATAAAAAAGAAGCAATCGAAAGATAGGAGAAGATTCGTCTTAGAAAAGAGATAGCATATCTAACAGAAGAACGAAGAAGAAAAAATATGTTCTTTTTCTTTTTCTTTATATCTTTACCTCTCATATTACGTGCCATGGACAACAACCTTACGCGAAGAGGATTGATTTTCACTCGGAACGATCTTGAAGAATCGTATCCGTCGGACTCCATCGCTTTCGTTTCAACGTCGGTGACAAAGGAATGAGCGGATCCCAATGACGGATCTATCTGAAATTTGTATCTCGTGAGGGATCAAAATGTCCCCGAAGGGATCTCTTTTTTTCCTATCGAAGAGGGGAAAAAAAAGAAAAAGAAAAGAAAAGGAGAAAAAAAAATCTGTTACGAAGTAATCGCAAAGAATCGGGAGTTGTAAAAAATATATAAAAAATTCGGCCAATCCCTTGCCTTTTCGATCAACAGATGTCGAAAATAAAGTAACGATCCTTCCAATATCCAAACGTTCGTCCAACTTTTCATGTTGACCCTACCGCCGAGCCATTGTTCTCCGAGCAAACCTATTAATGTCTTCAAGGCTTCCGTTCTCGTAACCAAGGGCGATCGATCGTCGGCGTAAAACAACGACTTCCTTAAAATGAATATTCATTTGGCGAAAAATGAAATAGTACGGTGTATCCGTAGAGTTACGTTTATGCCGCAACACGTTTCAACCGTGAATATTCATGAGAATGGCGTTAGCCGATTTGTGCACGTCAAGAATTCGAGAAACTTCAATTAATCGTTGGTAGACTAATTTAAACGCGTTAGCTAGTACTTACCGCATAGTGATAAGACCAGGATTTCCCGACGATCTAACGATTTTCCAAGGTAGACAAACCAAGTCCAACTTTGGTAGCCAATAAGGGATCGACAATACGTCGGTCAAACCAACTATCGTAGGCTCGACCTTGTCCAACAAGTAGAATCCCTGAGAAGTCGTGTTGAACTCGGCCCAAAATTTAACAGACATTCCCGAATTGATCGATGTTTGATCCACTACCTCGAGGTTACCAACGACGAAGGCCAAATTGTGGGGCGATATCAGGGGAGTATCGTTGAACGTATCGATCAGCCAATTATCTGAACTTAAACGATAATATTCCTTCTTAAGGGAGAAACAAAAAAGAGGCAAAAAAAAAAGAAAGAGAAAGAAAGAAATCTTCCTTGATAATACCAACGATATACATTAGCTAATTTACTTACGTATCCTTCGTACTCCTCAAAGGCATATTCGATAAAACTCTCATCTCCTTGGGACGCTCAACGGATAAAGAGAAAATCGCTCTGAGGTATATCTCGTCGAAAAGAGGAAATAAACGACTGGCTTCTGCCGTTTTTAATAACGTTCCCATCATCCTCCTAATGGTTCAAACACAAGATCTTTGTTCGTTTCTTTTCTTTTTTTCTTTGCTCTCTTACTCGACCACGAAGAGAGATAAATTATAAATTCAATTTGAATAAATGTGAAAGTAAGCGAAAAAGAAAAAAAATATCTCGCTATCTCACCCATCCATCCCTCCCTCCCTCGATCCCACCAACTTACTTTTTTTCTTCGTTGGTATTCGAATCAACGACGTAAAGGACATCGTTCGATGGATTTGCTTCGAAATCGATCATCAAAAAATAAACACCACGTTCGAGCTTTTTCGTTGGATGTATCACGTGAAGCCCATTCACTCGGTCTATTTCGTATTCCTTTATCTGAACGATTTCGTCTGCCTTTCCTATACCATTCACGGAAAACCAGTCGTCTTTGATCTTGGACACTTTGAAGTCGGTCGGCGAAGTGCCATTTGCCGGGACAAGTCCAGTTTCTTCTTTCCCGTAGGTTCCATTTTCCAAAGGGATATTAGGATCGTTTTCTAAGTTCACGATAACCTTATTCGATTCGTCCGTAGCGATCGTAGAATTTTTATCGTCCCAGGTTGTATCGTTTTCTGCGAATACGCAAATAAATTAGAAATTATTGGATCGCGAAAATTGGAATTTAAATGAGGAGAACAAGAAGAAAGGAAAGAAAAGAAAAGAGAAGAAGAATTTCAAGAAGTTTCAACGAATTCAATACCTCCCAAGAGATTGTCGATTATTTGGCTATTCTTTTCGTTGTTTTCAACGACGAGGTTGGTCTCGTTTGCTCTTTTATATCTTTTCTTCGAGACTTTGGAATCCTCGTCGATCGAGAGCGACAACTCGTATCGTTTCATAGTGATATTAACGGCGTTCAATGATAATTTTTGCAATCGATTGGAAGATTCGATTTGAAATTCTATGATAACTCGTCCGGTCAATATGGACGAATTATTAGTGTTACTGTTATTATCATTATTATTAATATTATTGTAATCCATGATCGTAGGTTTAAAATAAAGCCAATATTTTAATGGACGAACGTGAGGAGAAATATGACTGGGTTTAGCCATTTCTTTTGTCGATCCATCGTTTATCAAGCTCAATGCATCGTGCACCTGCAATAATGACAAGATCGATGAGGAAATAAAAATTACATACGTCTTCTGATCATTATCCAATGATCAACATAAGAAATAAAATGATCGTTAGACTCGCTTACCCGTTTTGTCGGTGTCGAATGACTGTACCAACCGATTAGGCCAGCAACGATCAAGACAAAAATAAGAAATATTACGATACTGGCTGCCTTTTTGTATGATACGAACCAACCATCGGTTGGCCTGTATTTGATATCGTCGCTTGTCATAAATTGTGCAGGTCCACCGATAAACTGTGCCATGTTTGCAGCTGAAAAAGGGAAAAAGAAAGAAAGAACAAATTAATTATAATTTATTAACGCGATTCGGTTAATAACGAGAACAATAACGAACAGTACGAAGGAAATAAAGAAAGAGAAGAGAGAAAAAGAAAAAAGAAAAAAGAAAAAAGGAAAAAAAAGAAATAAAGGTTCCGCGATTAGCGGCATGAAATTGTTCGTGCAACGAGGATCGAGTCATTGAGGCCGTTCTTATCAATTCGGCATGTCGAATTTCGCGTTATCGCTTTGACAAGAGTGACATCATCGAATTCAATTTCCAGTGGTGTAAAATACACGATACACGTAAACGAGCCTCGACCAACCAACTTCAAGGTCTTTTTCGCTACTCTTCTCGCTTTGCTCGTGCATTTTAACAACACACAAGTTCCAAGCATTCTCAGCATTCGATAGCATAATCGTTACGCCATAACTGATAGGAATATATTATTCGACTGTTTCCTCTTTCTCCTTTTCTTTTTTCTTTTCTTGTTTTTTCTTATTATTTTAGAAAATAATCGTTTAAATTTACAAATCGAGTCGTAACTGTAAGTATAGTAAATCGAAATAAAAAACACGTCAGGCTAAAAGAGCTCGATCATTATAGATCCTTTTACATAATCCTATTCTCTATTTATCTATGTGTATATACATATGTATACGTATATATTTATGTATAGACATATATATATATATACGTACACGCATATATATATATATATGTATGTATATGTATATGTATATGTATATTCACATAGAATTACAAATATGTACAATAACGTTGAAGTTTATCGTCGAAGGTTCGTAAACGTCACATCGCTGCAGCTTTACAAACTCGCGTAGAAACGTACGCTCGCGTTTGCTCGCGAACACGAAGAATGATATGAAATTAGGTTCTTTGTTATGTCACCGAACGTGATCCAAGCGTAAATAGGCGACCGCGACGATGCGAAGTGTAACTTTGACGTTTTTAACGATGCTGCTTCTTTTTCTTTTTCTTCTTTTCTTTTCTCTCTTTTTTTTTCTTTTCTATTCCGTCATAAATTCATCTTACACCACGTCTTCGCACCTTTTCTTTTAACGCCTACTCCCATTAATTTTCATACAAATATAAAGATATAAATATAAATAAATCTTATATAAATATAATTATATCGAGACGTTGAAACAAAAATATCGACAATTTTTTCTTCCAATCGGAATAGTACATCGATAATCCGATCGAAGAAAATTATCAAAAGTTTTTTTCTTTTTTCTCTAAGACAGAGACAGAGAGAGAGAGAAAGAAAGAGAAAAACCGAGCGCGAATATAACAAGGACAATATTCCAAAGAAACGAAATAAAAAATAAAGGAGGAAGAGAAAAAAAGAAAAAAGAAAGAAAGAAAGAAAGAAAGAAAGAAAGAAAGAAAGGAAAGAAGATAGAAAGAAAAAGAAATAGAGAAAGCGCAATCCCGCAATTATAAGCGAGACCCTCGTTAACAGCGATACACATTTCTCCGCTTTTCTATGGACTTCCAGAATAATAATGGTATTAACCAAGGAGCTCGAATAACGCTCGCGATTCTGATGAACTTTGTAAACAGTTGAATGGAACTTATTTCTTTTTATTCTTTTTACTCTCTCTTTCTCTCTCTCTCTCTCTCTCTCTCTCTCTCTCTCTCTCTCTTTCTTCCTTTCTTTCTTCCTTTTTTTTTTTTTATTTCAAGAGGACTCCGAGACTACTTTTTTAATAAGAACAAAATGAACGTTGAAACCACAACGAATAAGAAACGATATTCGCATTATACCTTCTCCCTCTTCTTTCTCTCTCAAAAACAATTTGATGATAATAATAATAATAATAATAATAGTAATAGTAATAATAATAATAATAATAATAATATTGATGATGATGACGATGACGATGATGATAAAATAACAAAGATCGATACGGAAACATACGTAAGTTTTTAAAATCGTCAGATTTTTTAGTTGGATTACTAACTTAACGTACAAAGTCATTTCAAGTTTCACTGTCGGTCGTAGACAAATTCGCGTATTTATAACGTCCGGTCTATTAAAATGAAACATTTACAATCACGAAGCTACGTTACCTTCGTACACGAAAAGAAATAATTATTGCGGATGAGAGAAATTGTAAAAATTGTGTGGAAAAGATCTGTAGGAAAAAAAAAAGACAAAGAAAAAGAAAAAACGAATTAACGCGTATCGAAGAGATACGAAAAGAAAAGTAGAAGAAGACAAAGAAAAAAAAGAAAAGAAGAAACAAATCCAATCAAAAAAAAAAAAAAAAAGAAAAGAAAAGAACGCCAAGAAAAGAGAAAATACAAGAAAAAAACAATACTCACAGCTTCTCCTCCCAAAATTTTCCCAAGTCGACACCGATCCTCGCCTCATGTCCTCTTCTGACTTTTTAATATAAACTTTTAAATGAAAAATAAAAAAAAAAAAAGAAAGTATATATCTGTCTCTCTCTCTTTTTCTCTTTCCTTCTGTTTTTCTTTCTATCTCTGCTACTGTTTTTGTATCAGTCTCTTTCTCTCTCTCTCTCTCTCTCTCTCTCTCTCTCTGTCTCTCTTTCTCTGTCTCTGTCTCTTTCTGAACGAAGAAGAGACGAAGAAAAATTGAAAAAAAAATTCACGAACGAGCTGGTAGTGGTCGTGTTGTAGCGTGGACTCGTGCGTTCAGGTGCAACGCAATTTGACGTTTTACCTGAGCCTCGATACTACGTGGATGCTGTTTGCCGGGCATGGTTGTAGCCTTTACCCCCACTATTGTTAATCGCGTTCGCTCCGATGTCGTTCCTCTCTTTACCTGACCATGCTATTATTTCCGATAGGCTTGTCACAGAATAGTAGTTCATCCTTTCGGTTACATGTACAAAGAAAAAAAATGTGATTTCCTTTTGCGTTCGACCGTTCCCATCGTGTATACGTACGTACATATATCGTATCTATTAACGCGATATACGTTTTTAATATCGTTTCTTTCTTTCTTTTTTTCTTTTTGTTTTCAAGGGCGAAATAATTTTTGCG
This sequence comes from Vespula vulgaris, assembly GCF_905475345.1. Lineage (NCBI taxonomy): Eukaryota > Metazoa > Arthropoda > Insecta > Hymenoptera > Vespidae > Vespula > Vespula vulgaris. Next base: position 887,679 of record NC_066593.1, on the reverse strand, counting down.
ACTAAGAAAAAAGAGAAGTTACGAGTGAAATGATATACTCTGTTACTTCATTTGTATTTTCGTTCGATTAATTTAATAGAAAGAAAAAAAATAATAATAATAAAAGAAATAAAAAGAAAAGAAAATAAAGTAATATCTAAAATGAAAAAGCTTCCAAGTAAATGGATAATTCCAATGATGTCTTTTCTTTCTCCTACAAGAAACGCGTCTTCTTTTTCTTTTTTCTTTCTTTTTTTTTTCCTTTTTTTTCTATTTTCCGTAGATATTACGCAAGGTCGTTCGTGTCCGCTCAACAAGGAGGCGTGCCTGTCTCAACGGATGCATCAGTCATTGCACGTTGTTACCTTATAATTGCGCTAATCGGCATACATAGTTCAAGTTCAATATTATAAAGCGTGATGTCACACGTAGGGTGCACTTTGCTAACTCGTTTACATCGTCTTTGAACAATTAATATATGAAAGATAATTCGAAGACAATTGGATCGTTTATACGTTCTACTACATGGGACTTTATTAAACGCATTCGATGAATTTATTCAACACCCAACGGGTTCTGTAACTAAGACAAATCCATTTATTTCAAACTCATCCAAAATTATCTCTTACCTACATACCTATCTACTACTTGTTCATTTTATTGATAAGAAAAGCATCGAACAGAGTTTGACCCATTTAAACGAGATGATAGATAAATCGAATCAAATTTAATTATAATTCGCGTTAAGGAAGAAGTTGAGATCGGTCCAGGATACTTGATCGCTAACTCGAATGCTATTCTGAGGATCGAATGAAACAGGTGATCGTCCAAGTCAACTCTTAAGGGGAAAACAATGTCGAAATCGAGTCAGATGGAAGAAGGATGCAATGTTTCCAATGGCACAACTCTCGTTTACCATTGACGCTCTTGGGATTGGCTATTGACGTTGTTTCTTCTCATCCGTCGTCGACGGATACCGACGTGATTAGGCCCTTTTGTGACGACTATGTCAGAGAATTGGATAATGGACGATCTATTATGGCTCCTCGCTAAGTGGACCTAAGCGTTTCCAATCTGTACCCTCTCTCTATCTCTTTCTATCTCACATTCTCTCTCTCTCTCTCTTTCTCTCTCTATCTATCTATCTATCTGTCCTCTCTTTCTCTCTCTCTTTCTCTCTCTATCTCGCTCTTACTCTTCTTACGAATAAGGAGATCGTATCACGCGGTACACACGTATTTTTTGCTCCTCCTAATATTTTTCTTATTCACCAACATCCTCCTCACCATCTTCTGTAACATTCGTTCTACCCTCCAAGTGACCACCGATCGACCATCATAGAGAGTGTACCATACGAGGAAGAAGACTCGATACGACAGTCCAACGATGGCTATGGTTCCATAAGGTTCCTAGTCAAGAGAAACGTTTTATTTAGTTTATGAGAGCGCCTATCGCCTCAAGGTCAACACTTTGGTGAGATTGCACCGATAGAAAAAAAAAAAGAGAGAAAAAAGGAAACGAAAAAGAAAAGAGGAAACGAAAAGGAGTGAACGAACTCAGAAAAAGAAGTAAAAATATAAAGGGAGAATTTAACGACGTATGTAACTTATAATTAAAAAAGAGAGAGAAAGAGAGAGAGAGAGGGAGGGAGAAAGAGAGAGAGAGCGTACAAGAGCCCGTTAGATTTTCAATAATTTGGACTTTTCTATGATTGAACCGTCGAACGAGCCGAGATTAAAATTCATTGGATCAGTTATATCAAAGGCCTCGACATGTGGAAGAAAACGATCGTCGCTGGAATATTCCTCGTTTCTATCTTATCGAAGGAAGGCAAATCTTCTAACATTGTGAGTGGATAATAGATGTTCGATTCAACTTATCGATTCAATCAATAGGGTATATATTATTTTTCCTCGTGTATACGATCTTAATAAATTCGATTGATGTATCATCAGGTTCCGTACAAATGGAAACGCAGTATCGATTTAAACGACATATATCATTACACCGGACATCAGCATAGATTGACTGAAAAAGTTATTCCTAGCAGCTATCATTTGGAGATCGAACCTCTAATGGACGAAGGTAAATTCAAGGGTCGCGTTAAGATAAACGTAACGTGCATGGATATGTTGGATAGAATAACGGTAAACGCTCATCCGGATCTTCAAATATCGAACGACGTTAGGATCAGAGAATTGAAATCGGAAGAGACGTAAGATAATAATGAAACAATATCTTCTGGAATGAAATAATTCGCATGAGAGAATTTAGAAAAAACAATTTTCAAAACCTTTTCCTTCTTTCCCTTCTTGAAAAAAAAAAAAAACAAAAAAAAAAAACAAAAAAAAAAGTGAAAACGACGGTCCGCCACCTTTGGAGATCAATGTCGCAAAAACCGAACTTCCAACGTGGAAAAAATTTTGGTACGTCATTCATTTGGAACAAATGTTGAAGGAGGGAGATAGAATAGAACTGGATATCAATTACACGGGTAATCTGACAACCAACGAAACCTCGGGCTTCTTCAGGAACGAATACGTCGACTCCGAAGGACAAACGCAGTAAATAATTCATTTATGCACTCATTCGAAAGATTCTCTCGTTTTCATTGAAATCCTCGCGTTACGTGATATACATCCTCGGATTTCGTTTGCATTCGTTTCATTTTTTTTTCCAGCCAATTTGTCGCCACTTATTTGCGCCTGAATCATGCCCAGAAAATGTTTCCCTGTTTGGTCGATCCGCAGTACAAGGCAACGTTTAAGTTAAGCGTTAAACATCCGAAAACTATGATTGCTAGATCGAACACACCGATAGAAAGAAGTACGGAAGTGTAAGTAATGTATCATATTTGCGTTGATTAGTAACAAAATATATATATATATATATATATTTTTTGTTTGTTTGTTTATTTGTTCGTTTCAAAGACCCGACGAGCCGAACATGATCTGGAATCATTTCGTGCAAACACCTGAAATATCGGTCTATCAGCTTGCTCTGGTCGTGTCGAACTTCGAGAGCATCGTACCAACGCAGGAAATCGACGAGGTCAATGGAACAAAGCTCGAGATCAGAATATGGGCTAGAAGAGACTATCTGGATAGTCTGAAGGACGTTCCGGACAAGATCGTCAAGATCATGAACTATCTACAAAATTATTTCAATTGTTCTATCGGCCTAACTAAACTCGACATCATGGCTATTCCCATGTTCAATGCTGTCAAAGCTTCGGACAGTTGGGGTCTAATGTTTTTCAAGTATAAATCTTTTCCTTTTCTCTTTTCGTTTTTGTTTCTTTTTTTTATTCTTTTCGTTTCTTCTTCTATACTCATGCACGTTAATATATTAAAATTATCCCTTTACTCATAGAGAAAGCGAATTAAGCAGTCCACTGATTTGGAATACAGCCTATGAATTGATCTATCAGTGGATCGGTCAATACATCACACCTTATTTTTGGAACTACGCTCCTGTGAGCAAGATACTTAATTCTTTTCTCGCTTCGCTGACGACCGTGGACGTAAGTCTCGTTAACGAACCTTCGTCAGAAAAAAAAAAAAGAAATAAAAAAGACTATGTTTAAATATGCCAGACTGAAAAGAAAACTAAATAAATAAATAAATAAATAAATAAATAAATAAATAAATAAGAACAAAAAAGCAAAGTCAAAACAAAACAAAAAGGTAATAATAATAGAGAAAAATAAAAAAAAAAATATCTTCGTCGCGATCGATAGATCAATCCCGACGAAATGGAAGGAAAGTGGCCGATGACGATACTCTACTCTCTTTACTACGAATTTGGAAAGACCGTGCCGTTTTCAAGAGTGGCTGGTATCAGGTACGAAGCAACGGCGGCCAAAGGTAAATCGTTAATCGATTTAATTCCATTTAATTAAAAGTTCTTCGTTATTAATACTATTAATAAATATAAAATGAAATAAGAGAAACGTTAAATTTCGTTTCTTACGTATAATCTTTTTTTTTCTAATTCGTAGCCGAGTTGGTCTTTCGAATGTTCAATTATACGTTAGGCAAGGACGTATTCCGCGAAGGGGTCAGGAACTTTATTCAACAGCAGTGGGACAAGAAGTAATTGGTCTCATTAGTTAACCAAGAAGCAGATTTATACGGACTCATTCAAAGTCGATTTCGACTTGGAAACTCCCGATCAAAGAGAGATAAATTCGTAACGTTCGATGCAATTGCTTTCCCATAGGCAATTATACTCTCATCGGTGTTCTCTCCACGTTCATAGATAGTATAACGTAGAAAATGATACGATGATAACGTTGAGGATATGGGAATAGGAGTTAGAAGGGTATCGATTAAGAAATATATTTTATTTCCTAGAATCGATAACGTATTAGATATCACGTATTTCCTGCGTTCTAAATCTTTACGAGTTCCAAACGTAATAAGAATATTATCGGGTGTCTGTTTATATCGTCTTAAATATACTCGTTAATCCGTTCAGTTACGGGTTGGTAACCACGATCGATATGCATACTTGTAAGAGTTCAACGTTTCTCTGGGAAGTTTCGTGCCGCCGTTAGAGGACAATATTGTTGGCTGAATCTTCGAGAAAAATAAAAAAAAGAAGGGGATTAAAAATATATATATATAAGCAAGTATTACGTAGGAAAGAAAAAAATGTATGCTTTAGGTTGTCGCGATTACAGAATCTGCTTCTTGGTTGCTTGTATCTTTAAAAAAGAAAAAAAAATAGAGAAAAGAAGAAGAAGAGGAAGAAGAAAGAGAATTAAAGAAAGTTCTACTGTATGAAATGAAAAAAAAAAAATTGTTAATCGTTCATAGGACACCACGGGTCTTCGTTTCCGAGGATATTTACACTCGTCTGGACGAGGCAGCCGCTGGAACGGCTGATCTACCGCAAGGACTGACGATTTTAAGCGTATCTACGGCTTGGATCAACCAGGATAGATTGCCATTGGTCACGGTTATTCGCGATTACGAAAGTGGAGACATTATTCTTAGCCAGGTGAGCAGGTCCAATCGCACAAAAGCGTATTTTCATTCTCAGGGACGTGCGTATATCGCGTTTAATCGCGTATTCCCATGATGCGTAAGAACGAATCGTTGTGGTGCGTACATGACTATCGTCAAAGTGTTCTAACCAATTATTATAAACATAGATAAAGAGTATCTACTTCTCGAAATACTACATATGTGTAGATATCTAAATAGGAAAATACGCGAATATTTGTCGTCACTTGGGAAACATTTGAAATTCAAAGATATAAGTATGTGAAAACGAAAGAATAATAATATCGAGAGAGAGGAAGAGAGAGAGAGAGAGAGAGGGAGAGAGAGAAAGAGAGAGAGAGAGAGAGAGAGAAGCGAGTGAACGAAGAGGAATCTTACGTAATTTTTATCCTACGATCCATTCGGTACATAATGGAATCGTCGAAGAGAGCTAGCATGTTGCCTTGTTACTAGAAAAAAAGCTGTGATTATGAGCATGAACGTAAAAAAGAAAAAAAAAAGTAGTAATCGTTTAACCGAGACATACATACGTACGTACATATATACACGTATGCATGCATGCATATGTAGTACCTATCTACGTATATAGATATATCTCAATTAATCTTTATCTCTCCCTATTAAAAAGGAAAAGATATACTATGCGAATATGCAAGACGTAATACTTACGTTGCGTATCCTTCGAATATCTTCGTACGAATAAAAATATCTTTTTGAATGTATCAAACGAACCTATAAACGAAGAACTCATCTACGTGTAAAACGAAATATATATGTATCATCGGCAAATACGCTAAGACGATCTATCACGTTTACAGAAAGTCTATATGAGAGAACCACCGCCGGTTCCTAACAACAAAGCTCTGAGTCAATGGGACATACCGATCGTTATGTTGTCCGAAAACGAATTGGACTTTTCTCAAACGAAACCTTCCGTTTGGTTGACCAAACAAGACAACGAGCCACGAAATCTGACGATCAAGGATATCGCCAGCAAGGATCAATTTATTATCGTTAATCCAGAAGAAATAGGTAAGTATACTATACAATCGAGAATCGATCAATACGTAAGTACTTGAATGCGATCGTATAAAAAAAAAAAAAAAATAAAAGAAAAGAAAAGAAAGAAAGAAAGAAATAAATAAAATCATACCTTTCGTTATAGGTATGTTCCCGGTGAACTACGACTCCTGCAATTGGAAAATGTTATCACAATTTCTACGTGGACCGAACCGCGAAACCATTCCAGTTTTGACCAGGGCAAAGCTCCTCCATGATTCCTGGAATCTGGCATATGCGGGTGAACTATGCTTTGGTATCGCCTTAAATATGACATTGTTCTTGAGAGAGGAAACGAGTCTCGTAGTTTGGGAACCCGTCTTTACGATGATCGATCACGTTGGAAAACGTATCGAGGGGTCCGACGTATACATCAAATTCGAGGTATATCTTGATAAACGATACCTCGTCGACCGATCGAAACAACCAAACGAATTTATTATTATCGATACTTTAGGCCTACATACGTAGCCTGTTGAAGCCGCTTTACGAGAAGTTAGGAGGCAAACCGCGACTGTGCGAACCGTCTTGGAGAGTTCACATACGTGGATTGGCAAAGAACTTTCTCTGTCGTGCCGGTTACGAGCCTTGCGTCAAAGAAGCAAGAGAACAGTATAGTAAATGGTTGATGGAGACGGAACCTGATAAAGGAAATCCGTAAGGCTTTGTCAATTTTTTTCTATTCGAACGATAATGGACCTACCGAAGAAAATGAAAAAAAAAAGAAAGAAATAAAAAGGAAAAAGAAAAAATCTAAATTTTATTTCCAGGGTCGCGAACGAATTCATCTGTCCAGTGTACAAATGGGGTACCATAGATGAATGGGAATTTGGATTACAAAGGGTTATTAATTTCCCTCAAAATAGTCTCGAGAGGAAACAGAACGAACGTACCTATCTTTTGAAAACTTTGGCTGGCTGTCCGAAAGATACTTATAAAATTCAAAGGTAGAGAGACAAAAGTGATATGTATAGGATAAAATTATTACAACATTTATATTTTCTTTAGGCTCTTGAACATAACGATTCTGGATCAAAACGATAACTTCACCGATTCTGACATTCAACTGATCTTCAACATGCTCACCGGTGGAGTAGCGGGTTACACGACTCTCTTTAATTTCCTAACTGAGCATTGGGACACGATTAAGGAGAGATTCGAAAATAGAAAATATCTTTGGGACGGTATCGTCAATTCGGCGACTTCCTCGTTCAAAACGCAAGAAGGTTACGACATGGTTTACGAATTGTATCAGACTCGACGGGATCAACTTGAATCAGCCAGCGGTATCATTCAAGAAGCTTTGGAAAATATCGATCAGGAGGTGAGCTGGCGCGAAGAGAATCTTCCTATAATCGAAGCTTGGTTGGACGAAAATCTTTCGAAAGAACAATTGCAAGATATCGAGGTTGCAACCGATTACACCACTACCACCACCGTAACGCCTATCGCAGGGTAATATATTACAAAATGTTTTGCCAATCAAAATATTCGATAACAACGAAGAAACCAAGGTTAAATTTGATGACGAATCAAATCCATCGTATGATTGCTTCCTATTTTTAATTATATTTTTTGCCGTTCGTCGAGCAACTTTGTCGGTACTCACAATCGAAATTCCGGCAGGCCGCCGACGAACGATGGAAAATATTGAGGTCAATTGATGTCGTTAGTTAAATATAGATTATACATGTAAGAGCACAACGACGTTATATGACGCTTGGAATACCACAAGCTTCATTACATCGTGTTCCAAATACTCGATATTAATGTCATTCCGCGTGATTTCAATAATACCATTCCGTAGACACGTAGCGTTGCCCTGGTGATAGTGCCGCATTTTAATATCGATTACTATGTAGATTCTGCTTTATTTATCAAGAAATAAATCAAAGAGATAGAAAAGTTCCTATTGTAGAGAAAGTATACGTAGAAAAAATCTTATATTACATACCTCGGATATGATATTTTAACTAATAACAAATTTATGTAATAAGTGTATAAACGATAAAATCAATAAATTTCGAAATACGCTTAAGACATTATTCTTTTTACTTTTCATCCTTGAATTTTATGATCGAACGTTCCTATAAACGAGAATGGCTTTGGAATTTAATTACGAAGTACCAAAGACGAAAAAATTGTTTCCACATTTTCAAACTTTTATTAATCATTATCATCGAATGGTAATGAGAACTATAAACTTCTTTACCGTGTGAAATCTTTCTTATCCGATGGATACTGAACTCTTTTACCGACCGATCAACGAGGTTAAAAAAGCGATAATAAAAACGTTCGTTTTTATCGCGTAGTTAACAAATTTCTTACTTCTTTAAATATCTATTTAAACATCTATTAAAAATTGCGTGATCGACAAATAAAATCATTTTCATGGACATAATGAGGCCTTTATAAAGGTGATTATCGAAGAATATTGACACGTTCGAAAGCAAAAGCCATAAACTCATTTACCTTTTTCACATTCTTCTCGTTTTATGACTCATAGGCTTATCTCGATTCTTACGGCAAACAAGAAGCGTGCTTTCCGCCCTCGAAAAATTGGAAGAAGGAAAACTGTTAAGTTTTACGATTATACCCATGAGAAAAACGCGACCATTTGTCCTCTAACACGACTTTTCACTTCCGACCGGCGATAGAGTACCTTTTGATGAATCATAAAAACTGATTAACGATAAAACTTTGAAAAGTAATACTTACTTCCTGTGCGAAAGGAGAACAATTTTCTTTTTCTCTTTTCTTTCTTTTTTGTTTTTCAAAAAGATGACAAAGCGTTCCTACGGAGATACATTTGCGAAGGTTTACGACGACCCCCACGGTAAGTGCATTTAACGTAAAATTAAAACAAAGATCTTATCGTTCCGCTACAGCGGCAGATTATCCCTACTCCGTTTTGACTGAAACGACACGAGGGAGGAAGTTGGGGATGAATTTAAGACGATTTGCGGAGGAAGGAACTACCCTGATATGAGAGAATGGAAGAGAAAGACGGAGAGATAGAGAAAAAGAGAAAGAGAAAATAAGAGAAAGAGAGATAGGAGAGGATAGAAAAAAATTCAAGGACCCGTAAAGGTTTGAATTCCTCAGGTCAGTCATTAGGACGGTATACCTGTGTCTACAATCTTTTGTAGACCTGTTACCTTCGGACAATGCTTGAACCGACAAGTGTTTTCGTATCTGATTGACCCATCTTTAGGTCCAGAACTTCTCTCCGACAAACGGCTAATTTTTCTTCGAGCTAACGACCTTCGTATACCTGACATTCTCTCTCTCTCTCTCTCTCTCTCTCTCAGATTCTGTCTATCTTTCTCATACATACACGCACACTTTCTTTCTCTCTCTCTCTCTCTCTCTCGATCTCTCCCACTTTACATCATCCTCAGAGCCTTTTGTCTTTTCGAGTTCGGTTCGTCCTCCCGTAAAAAAAAGAAAACGACTTGGAAAGCCGAAAGCCGCAAAGTCACGCACACGTGATGTTCTATACGTGTGCGGTCCTCTCTTCGATCGTGTTCATTCCTTTCGAATCTCTACTAAACCCGATGTTGCACCCATCACGAGAATCCACCATGAAAGGTGATGGTAATAGTATAGTGGTGATGGTGGTGGTGGTGGTGGTGGTGGTGGTGGTGATGGTTCTTCGTTCTTCAGGGTGATCCAAGTTTCACGGCTGATGCTATACGGGCTTGTATCTACTTAGAAAAGAGGACCACCTATAGCGAAGAACGAACGAACGTTCAAGCCCTTCTCCGAAGAATGAATTTACCCTCGCTTATGAGAAGCCTGTCTATCTTTCCTACACTCATCGGAAATCAATCGTCCGTTCGAATTAATCGATGAAAAATGTATGTAGAAATAATATATTGTAACATTATTAATCGTCGAACTATATACATACACACACGACAATATAAAATATTACTTTCGTTCTCTCTTCAATATATTCCGTTTTAATTGTAATCGATTAATAGAAAAGTACCGATCGCAGTTCTCTTATCACCAAGAATTATCATCAGAAAGTAAATGAAAGATTCGTTTAATAAAGTACCCATGAAATTCCGTAAAGCCATCGCGGACATCGATCGTCGTTTCTGCGTATCGATATAAGACGACCCATCGATAATTTGCTTGGCCTATCCCCAGAGAGAGAGAGAGAGAGAGAGAGAGAGAGAAAGAGAGAAGAGACTCGTCTCGTCTCGTCTCATCTCTCTCTCTCTTTCTGCGATCCTTATGTCCGTATTCCAGGAAGTATCCGTCATACAAGGGGTAGGGGTGGCAAGGGGGCAGGGAGCAGGGGGGAGGGAGTCGGTGTTAGCCGTGTATCCATAAAAAAATGCTCGGAATACGTGTAGAGATATGGCGGAAGCCGACTAAATGCTTAAACGCTCGGAACCCAGGCTTAAATGCCGTTGATTGCAGTAGGAGGGAAATGAGAGGTTGCACGATGGACGACGTACAACCTCGTATCTCCGTATATCCATCCATTCTTCAGACAGTCATACGTATGTACAGTGAGAAGCTATAATGACGAATGGTGGGGGGATCATGTTCCTTTCATTTTCTTCAATTTCCCTTTCTAACTGCCACACGTTATCCCCTAATATTCTCTAATGTTATACATTCCCCAGTGGTATTACTCGGAATCATTCTGTCGTCACGATACACTAAGGTACGATTTTTACGTTCGAATAATTCTTCTTTTTTTTTTTTGTTTAATCAAGATATAGTATTCTTACCGTAAGGAAAATTTTACTCTTGATTAAAATATCGTATTTACTCTTGATTAAAATATATTAATTTTATTCTATATTAAAATATCGATTACATCTGATTAAAAAATATTATAAAAAAATTAGAAAAAGTTTAAAAAGACTACCCCTTCCTCACACCCTCCTTCTCCTCATCACTGATTACGTTATTTCAGTTTCTCACTGTACGTGTATGTGTATGTGTGTGTCGTATGTATGTTATATACAAGCTCGTACTCGAGCACGATCGCAGTGGCCGATAATCGCAACCCCCTCTTCTTCTTTTTCCTTAATACACGCGATTGTCAATGACGAAATGAACGATGTCGAATCACACATATCTCTTCTACCCCTCTCCCCCTCCTCCGCCCCAAAACGAATCTACGACGAATCCTTGAAAAATATAGCGATCAACTGACGTTTATTATCACGAACGATTACGTTCTTGATAGTTTATTACAATCGCTTTCGTCAATGTTTATTTTTCCAATTAAAATTGCCTAAGACGTTGTATGCAAATGCATGATTATAATTGCATTTGTCAATGCAACGATGTCACTCGTCGTTCGATCGTATAATAAAAGTGAGCTCGGCAAACTCAAGAATGCAAGGTGGCATCTTATTGTAAATAATGATGATGATGAAGATCATGATGATGATGATGCTGATGATGATGATGATGATGATGATAATGATGATTCAAACCTATCTCTGTTTACTTCATTAACGATTCACAGGTAGTACGAAGCGCGATGGAATTTAAATGATATTTAACAACGCGCATTCTCGGCTTCTATTGACAATAACAGTAGAGGATACTTATCAAAATAAAAAACAAATTTTTTCATAGACGTACGTTGTAACTCGTCCGCGCAAAAGTATTCATAATCGATCTTACAATTAATTACGGACAGAGGAAACGATTAAAAAGAAGAAAAAGAGAAAAGAAAGAGAAAGAAAAAAGAATAAGTAAATAAATAAAGAAATAAAGAAAGAAATAAAAGAACAGAAAAAGATAATAAAAGAAGACAAAGAAGAAGAAGAAGAAGAAGAAGAAGAAGAAGAAGACAAAAACAGAAAGAAAAAGAAAAAAAAAAGAAAGAAAGAAAGCAGACATTCCAACATTTTTGTCGTTTCCTTTTTTTTTCGCAAAATATTTCGCCCGAGTTTGCCGATCTTCAAGGAGTCCCTCGAGACTCCGTTACACCGTTTCTCAAAGGTGGGACGCGAAGGAAGAGTAGAAGACAGATAGATAGAGAGAAAGAGAGAGAGAGAGAGAGACAGAGAGATAAAAAGAGAGAGAGAGAGAGAGAGAGATAAAAAGAGAGAGAGAGAGAGAAAGAGAAAGATGGTGGTTGGTAAAGGCAACAGGAGAGCAGGTAAAACAAAAAGTCGGGAAAAAATCAAAAACCAGTCCCGTGCAGTCGGTAGTCCGGACTACCCAACTCTCTCTCTCTCTCTCTCTCTCTTCTTTCTTTCGTTTTTCTCTCCTCTCCACTCCTGTCGACGACTCTCATCGCTACCACCACCATCATCCACCACCTCCTTTTTCTCCTCCTCCTCCTCCACCTCCACCTCCACCTCCTCCTCCTCCTCCTCCTCCTCCTCCTCCTCTTGCCATCGCCTTCCGCTACGGCGGCGGTCCTCTCGGTCCACGCTCTTCCTTAATTCAGTCCAATGAGAGCCGCTCTTCGATTCGTCACACCCGCTACGAATCGCCGTCGTGCACCATTTTCAAGTGATTTTTCAAAAAGTTTGCCCCCTCGCAAACTCCTCTCTTTCTATCACTTCTTTTTCAATCTCTTAATCTCTCTCTACCTCTCTCCAACTCTGTCTGTCTTTCTCCGTCTGTCTCTCCGTCTGTCTTTCTCTTTCTCTTTCTCTCTTTAACCCCAGGACATCAACCTTAAGATTCAACCGATAATCACCTATGAAACTCTGATTTTCTCTCTTCCTTCTTCTTCTTCTTCTTTTTTCTTATTCCTTTTCTTTCGCTCATTCTTTTCTTTTCCTTTTCTTCTCCTTCGTAATCTCCGTTCACCAGTCGTATTTTTTCAATGAGCAAACAGGCAGTGTCGCAAAGCATAGCGTAGCGAGCAAAGTGTCGTAACGGTGTTACTCGATGGGTGAGAGTTGTTCACTTAAGAGAAACGTTCTGAAAGGAGAAAAAAAATAAGAAAATTATCGGATAACAGAGGAATTAAAAAAGGAGAAGAAAAAAAAACAAAAAAGAACGAAGAAAAGGAAGAAGAAGAAGAAGAAGAAGAAGAAGAAGAAAGAAACTTGGAATTTACATACTTTGAAAAACGATCGATATCATCGTTTAACGACATTATCAATTCCAAAGTTCAACCGATAAGAACTATTCCAAAGGATTCACCTGGTCCCTGGTGTCCTCCATTGAGGAACGAACCACTTCTTCTTCGAGTTCTTCTTAGACATGAGTTTCAACAGTCAAGACGCCGCGACTCACGAAGGAAATGTCTCGTACCAGTCGCAACGCGAACCGGTTGCGCGCTCTTAAAATAGTTTCTCACGCGTAGGTAACTGGTACGAGCGGGCTCCTGTTCGCTGGAAATACGCCGATAGATGTGGAAGGTAAATATCGATATAATCCAAATGCGCACCGTCTCTCTGCGAGATCAGAGGTGAGTAGTTAAGTGCGCGCGCGCGCGAGAGAGAGAGAGAGAGTAAGAGATCTCTCGATCGCGTCCAGATCGAGAGATCCGATCGTTCGAGACGATCCAGAAAGATTTTTTTCAACATCTAGAAACTTTCGTCGACCATAAACTTTTTCTTCTTTCTTCATTTTTTCCATCTTTTTTTGTTTTAATCTTTCCGTAATTAACGAAAGATGAAACTGTTTGGAAAATAATTGTTTCTATGAATTGGATACGACGTTGATACGAAAAAATTATTGGTTCGATCCTTGGTAAACGAAGATCGGTGATACTTGTCCGTCGATCATTTGGTATAAATAAATACGATTTATTAAGGATTAAAAAGACAAACAGACTTCGGTCCTTCGCCTATTCGCATTTTATGCGACCACGATAGGTACACGCACACACACACATACACACACCGTTGCCTTTCATCCACGGAGTCGATTGCCGTTTGTTATTGAAGTTATTCCATCGCCTCGGGCCAGAACAAGGCGAGGCTCTAACAAGCACGCGTCTGTCCATGACGATGACGGACATCGTCTATGCTTCGATCGAAATGGAATTTCTATAGAGCCATCGGGTACGCATCGGTGCGTCTTCAACGTAAACAATCTAATTACTATTTCACCTGTAAGAATAATCGATAAAATCTTATTGGTCACACTCTTCTTCGTTCCAACGATCGACGATTCGAGTTAACATATGTTTATAAGAAAAGGATAATCCACGGGAGATAAATTGTAAATCCTTCGTAACAACCAAAAAATTCCTATTCCGATCACTAATCCAATAATAAATATTATTCCGTCATTTCAAAATCGTGTGTAATTAACCTTCCGAATACACATAATCGTTTCTATATCACTAAGGGTTGCTAAGGAGAAAGAGAGAGAGAAGGTTAATGGAGTAGCGTCGATCAGTGTGTTAGACACGCTCTAACATAAAAGAAGAATACTCGATAATTGGTTGAAAGTCGTCGTTATCGTCGTCATCGTCGTCGTAAAAGTCGTACTACTCCACTCCATTCAACGGTGCGACACCATGATGTCTCTCGGTTTACGTTGGAACCTTTTTAAAATTAAAGTGGGGATCCAGGTTTGAAAAGCTGAACTAAACGCCGGTCCTGTTAGTCGTCCCGTTAAAGTCTTCGAGACTACGCGTCTAAACGAAAACTTTATAGCGTATCGGAGTTTTCATTTTCTTTTTGAAAGTATGTAAAATATGACAATTTGTTTTCGATCGAAATGAATTTTCACATCAATTTATTCCGTCGTCAATACGCTCGTTCATTCCTGTCACGCGCATATGTGTTTTCGAGTTAGTGACTCACCTTATTATTTTATATATATATATATATATATATATATATATATATATCGTAAAATGTGGTTATATTCGATATAAATAGACATTTAATTGGCACCTTAAGAAGATACAACTGTATTCAACGTAATTGCATTGCATTGGATTATGACGTGTGCGCGATTTAATATACGATCTATCGATTCACGTCGATTCATCTTCGATCATTCCTATGATCCTATATTTTCTGAAACGTTTCATCTCGATTCCTCGTTGTTATTTAAAAATCAATAATAATCGCGAATGTTCTTAACAATGCGTTAATATTGAGCGCGATATCTTAACGATTACATTCGGTTCTCATATAACACGAGAAAATGTAGATGTCGGAGATAAATTTTTGTAACTATGATCGCACGCAACCGATATTCATGACAGTTTAAAAGTATTGAATTAAATGAGAAACACGTACAATCCGTACAATTCTTGATCGATATCATTGAAGTTGAAAAAAATGTTAATTACGTCGGTATAATTGAAAAGCTCTGATCGTACGCGCGAGTGATTTTTCTGTGATAGTTACAAAAAAGAAAAAGAAAAAGACAAAAAAAAAAGAATAGAAAAAATATCGTAAGGATTCAATGAAATATATTAAATGTAAAACAATTCTTAAATCTAAAGCATTCGATCTCCATATACGATGAGAAAATGTAAACGTATCAATGTATTACTGATTTAATTTTTAACTATGACCGTACGTGCGAGTGATTCCTCTGTGAAAAAGAAGAAAAGAAATAAGAAACAAAAAAAACAACAACAACAGAAAAAGATATCGAAAGAATCAAACGAGATATTGAATCTAAAATTAATTCCATTCGTTTTCATATACGAACGAGGAAATGTAAACACATCAAAGTATAGTTTTAACTATGATCGCACGCGCGTAAGTGATTCTTCTTCTATGACAGTTGAAAAGTACGACGCAATCGGACTCCGGTTTAACGCGTAGTCCAGTATTCGCATTGGACTGAAATTTTCGTTCTTTTCTCTCTCACACGTACAATCTCTCTCTCTCTCTCTCTTTCTCTCTCTGTCTCTCTCCACGAAGTACTGACTCACGTTCATGAATATTCTTAATAATCTTAATCGAGCGTTATCGTCGTAATCAACGTGTGTCGTCGGCCGAAACGTTGAAAAAGACGCGAACTGCCTGGCTCTTACTCTCTCTCTTTCTCTCTCTTTCTCTTTCTTTCTCTCTCCGTCTCTCTCTTTTTCTCTCTCCGTTTTTCTTTCTCTTTCTCTCTCTATCTCTATCTCTTTCTTTCTTGCTTGGCATCGACTTGTTCATAGCGCATCGTGCAAATAATGAATTCCATTCACGAATTTTGTTCAGAACACGATGACGTGCCGGAGCGCGCTGATCACCGCGTTTACCATCGGAATTCTTCTCCTGGCGACTAGAACGGATTACTCGGAAGCCTGCAACGAAGCGATCTGTGCAAGCGTCGTTAGTAAGTGCATGCTCACTCAAAGTTGTAAATGCGACCTCGTCACCTGTACTTGCTGCAAAGAGTGTTTCTCATGTCTCAGCTATCTCTACGACGAGTGTTGCTCTTGCGTTGGTAAGTTCTATAAAAGAAAAGGAAAGGAAAAGGAGAAAAAAGAAACATCAGTCTCACCCTTCACCCTTAACCCCAACCCCCTAAAAAAAAATCAACTCAATTTTGTATAGACTATTAAAAGAATATAATAAAAAAAAGTTATGACCAGGAGAGCTTGAAAATACCTTCCATCGATGTTTTTAAAGATCTCTGCCCAAAGCCGAACATCACGGACAACCCGTTAAGCAAAAAATCCCACGTGGAAGATTTCAGCGAACCGGTACCTGGTCTCTTCCAAGCTCTCACGGCAGAACCGGATCCGCACGAACGTTGGCTCACCTTTACCTATCCAGTGGATTTTGATATGTCCTTGTTCGCGCCGAAGCAAGAAAAGGAAATCAAATATCACATGCGTGAGTGTCCGATAAGAAAACTTTCTCCTCTTAATATTTCTCTGAATCTATAAGTTTTCGATTAAAACACCAAAAAAAAAAAGAAAAAGAAAGAAAGAAAAAGAAAAAGAAGAAAACCGAAAGAAAAGGGGAAAAAGATACTACTTTCAGTAGTATTTGATGTACAAACGTATTTGACACTTAATTGAAAACTATAATGTATGGAATATCTGCTTGCTATAGAAACCGCGGAGGAAGAGATGCATCCTTTGAAGCCAAACGTGATGACGGTAAACTGTACTGTGGCGTTCATGGCACAGTGTAACTCTTGGAACAAGTGTCGAGCTTCCTGTCAAAGTATGGGTGCAACCAGCTATAGGTGGTTCCACGATGGCTGCTGCGAGTGTATCGGTGACACGTGCATTAATTACGGGATCAATGAATCCAGGTGTATTCATTGTCCAATGGATAAAGAGGAGGATGACCTGAAGGATCAATACGATGATTTTGGTCAGGACGAGGATGAATTAACGGAGGATGAGATCGATTAGATGACGAAGGGAAAGTTGAAAAAGGTCGTACGAACTAAGCGATATTATTCGCGTAAAGTGCAATTTCACCAAAATCCATCATTGTTTTCCCGGTGATGATCTAATCGACGATAGACAAAATTTACAAGTTGATCCGCATCGGAGAGGAACTTTGTTGTTGTTGTTTATTTTTTTTTCTTTCTTTCTTTTTTTTTTTTTTAACGGTGCAATTATATCGGAAAGGGCTTGTATTATATAAGGACGCTCGGATAGAATATTTTTTCCTCTAGTGTGATCTTCTCTTATTTTAAGAATTTTAAATGGACTATCGGTCTCTTTAGAAGGGACAAGATTTTTTTGAATGAATATTTAATGAATATTTAAGTCAACGCAACGTCCAGGATACAAAGTTCGTTTTTAATTGCGTCGATAGAATAGGTAACACGAGAGTGTGCCTGTTCGATCAAGAAATATTTTAGAGGTCGAACGTTCGACTCGTCTCTGTACATGACTGCAGCGGCATATCACAAAGAATCACTTAATTCGTTTGAAACGACCTCCTTCTCACGAATATCTATTTAATTTACCGATTTATCGAATCGTATGTTTTATCTATTATACTGTGCCATACGAATAAAATTGTAAATATGTCAAATATCTATTCGGCTAATCTATCTATCTATCTATCTATTTATCTATTTATCTCTTTCTCTCTCTCTCTCTCTTTCTTTTTATTGAACCTCTAACACCTCATTTCGAAATAACACTCGGATACGAAACTAAATTATTGATTTACGAATTTATTACATCTTCGATCGATAATGTATTCTTTCGCATCAATTACAAAATCATTACTAATTAACACAATGTACGATACGCACTGTTATTTGTCATAAATTATGAACTATGATATGTTTCATTATTGCACTGAAATGTATCGATTCACGACAATAACGTAATTATAACGTAATTATATTATTACAACAAATTTCACATAGTCTTTTTATACTTTGACAAATTCCAATTGATTAAATTACTTTGGAACTCGATTAGTCTTTCGTTTGGAGTATAAATATGAAAGAATAACGGATAACAATAGTTATGTGATTTTTTTCTTTTGTCTTATTTTTCTTTATCTTTTCTTTCTTTTTTTTTTCTTTTTTCTTTCTTTCTTTTTTTTTTTTTATAGACCCACAATCTATATGAGTCATTAAAAGTTAAAACCCACTGTCATACTGCGCTCATTAAATATCAAACATGTAAATGTCACCAATGGAATTCATCGAATCACTATGTGATTCGGCTATATTAAGAACATTGTCTGGCCATTTAGATTCACAGATATTTCCGTTCAAGTGTTTTGGATGAACCTGACATTCATTAAATTCGTCGTCACGATATCAAATTACATAAAACGAGGGGATAGTAGAAAATAACACACACTTTAGGTCGGCGGATGTTCGTCTTGCACTTCACTGCTCTCTGGTAATTTAATGAATGGTACGTCGTTACCGCTCCACATACAATATAACTGAGACCTTGAACATTCCTAAGATAATAAAGATACGAGAATATAAAAATCGGTTTTTTGCTTGAAAGAAATAATTATTTGAAATCATTTCAACACATACCCCACCGCCTGCACTTTCAGAACCAGAACGACTATAAGCAGAGACACAAGAGTCGGTCGAAGAACTACTTTTTCGCGATGGCAAGGCCTCCGTTGTTCCTATAAAAGTAAACAATATTTCCTGTACCTTTTAATCTACCTTATGTAGCAAAAACTTACCAAGTTCATTTTCTCTGTGATCGCTATGAGAATGAATGCTATCTTTGCTATCCCCATAACCACTACCACTAGCAACACTCTGCTCTGTGGTGGGAAAACAAACGATCATATTGCTTGAACTTTCAATTAAATGGATTATAAATTTTACCTGAATCTCTATGATCTCCACTGTGAACACTTTGATCGCTGTCACGATGTCCAGATTGATCAGAGTGATCGCTCGAATGAGAATCGTGTGGCCAACATCTTGGTGAACATACTCTACGTGATTCAGGCCAAATCGTTGAATCGTAATTTGTTTCATAATTACATGTAGTTAAAGTCACACCAGGAATGTGCTGAGTAGTGTAAACCGATAGTTGATTCGATGGCCTTATACCTACAGTCAACCAAATATATATATATATATATATATATATATATATATATATGTATGTATGTATCTTATTAGGTACTTATTGTCCTTGCTAAAATTTATTTCTACCTGGTTTACAAGAAAGAAGTTGAATAGCTTCGCGAAGACCATCTTGACTAGCCATCGCAGAGGCTTTCCAAACGGAATCGGGTGTGGTAGATCTACTACGATCTTGATGGGGTACTTTAAGTCTCGATCTAACTTCCTGTCGCGGCCATTCTGTAACATGACGACAATCCCATGGCATAGACCATCTTCTCATAGTATTTTCGGAAGATTCTCCGGACATGTCTGCTGCAGCAGTCTCAGACCACCTCCTCTGAACCTATTAATCAATATACTTGTTAATATATATTACAATTTCATACAATTAATGTTATATACCTGCAGAGGAAACAATGGATACGGTAAAGGTGATCTGTGACAATTTTGCACCGGTTGCTGCGTCGTGGAAGATGAAATTGGAGATCTATATAACCTTTCGAAACATTGTTGAAGCGCAGCAATATCGCAATCAGCACTACCGCTCTGAGAGCAGGAACATTCGGCCATCCCACCTACGCGTTGATTTAATGTTAGTACGTATATAAGAAATCCACGATAAAGAATAATCGTTATTCTCTTACCAAGGCATTCGCAACAGGCCACACAAAATTGGTATTGTAAATTAATAAATGTTAACAAATTGTCTCTGAGAATATCCTAAAAGAATAGTCGATGAATGATGCATTTTGTTTTTATACTTAAATTGTATTTTAATTTTTACTAACATGTTTATCTCCTTCGTTATTTCTAGCTTCGTGATCCTTTAAGGCAGCGATCACATGATTCTTAACCGTATTACTGGCAACATTTGTAGCTCTTGATAATTCTTCCCAACCAGCCAGACATTGCCCGGACAAACGATACTGAGCAACAGTATCATGTACGGATAAAAGTGCTTGAAGAGATTGTGCCAATTTGGTACCAGCCGTACAAAGACCATTAAGAGTCTGTTGAGAAAAAGAAAGCTTAAATATTCCGATATAAAGATTTATAACTACATTCTTTATTAAATATATATACCTGCAAATAAATAAGCCAATTGCCAAGACATTCACTGACGTCCATTTGACCCTTGTTCATTTGATTATCAATAGTCTTTGACTCTGTTCCGCTCTCTGCCATATTCACAATCTCTCAAATATCTCACCGTCTCTTGGAACTTTTTAATAAACCAGATTAAGCACATTTATTCCGTTTTATCTGCTTGTTCAAAACAGAAATAGAAATGATAAACTACATGTGAAAAAAAAAAAAAATTAAAACAGATATAAAATAAGAGCGCAATAGAATTCTAAATCCTTTGATAATTATAGAAAGGCATAAATGATAAGATTAAAAAATTCAACATTGAATGGATCGACGTAAATTTGTTAGAATTTAATATTAATACGAGAGATCTCTTTCTTACATTATCCTCGTTGTTTTACATAACATAAGCAACGGATAACAAAAGCATTGCAACGTGTAAGCCGCATCTTCCGTATTGACCTAAGAACCAAACTACCGGCACCATCACGGATGCTTCTTTATTGGAATACCTGCAAGTAGTATATAACAAAGTGCGACAAACACAACTATAAGAACACTTGTCCACACAAGCAGAAGAGTTCCTGCATACGACACCACTCGTCGTCGTGCATTCAAAGCAATGAGGATATTATAACAGAAGATGGCGCTGTACATTCATAGCGGGAACAATGACTTAAAAAAAAGAAATTCTGCTTATTCAGCATTGCTCCGTATACAAGTCTATAATAAACAAAGTATAATAATGATAATAATAAAAAAAAAGATACAAAAAATAAAATTAATAGGAATAAAATAAATCAGAGGAATAAGTTCAAATCGATCAATTCGAAATCAAGATGGCGTCGCATGAAAAAAAAGAAAATGATCCTCTAAAATAGATATTTCTATAACAACAAATTTTATATTAAAAATATCACTCGCATGATTGCTAATGATAATAATATAGGATTAAATAATTGAAAGTATTATCGATCGAGATCTTCCAAAGTTTATTAATACTGTTCACTATCTTTCGATCGAAAAGTTTGTGACTTCAGCGACAGGTACGGACGAAATATAAACTACAAGCATTGCGCTCAAAGAAACACTATCCCCATCATGCGCCTATCGTATCGATGTATAAGCTTGTCTGACAATCGAGTTTGTATGACAGAAATTTTTTTATTTAGTAAAAATAGTAATATACCGAAGAAAACCAAGATGGAAAGATATAGAGATCATATCTCTCCGAAAGATAAATTTATTTCCAAGATAAATTACTGGAAATATATTTGTTAATGGTCGTATAAACTAGTCATTATTTCTCTAATAAACATATTACAATTTTTCAGTACGTTTCTCTAAGAGTACATCGATCTATAATACTTTACAAGTTAACTATCTATTCAAATATGATTAGCAATATGAAATTTAATAACAATATGTTTAAAACTGATTAAAAAGAAAATATGTTGGAAACGTACTCAAATAAGCAGCCATTCGCCCGGTAGAACTTGCATCACAAAAGATTTCGATATAAATGCAAGTAGTACCGACCCAGGTCCCACCGCGTGGAGGTTGCTGCATCTGGGGACCCACGAGCTAACGAGGACTCTACTTTAAAATTCGCGTGACCGACGTGATCAAATAATCGACGTTCTATAAAACGAAGTCCCCGGTAGGACTTTCAATCGCGCCCGACACTCCCGGGAGTGTTATAATATCGGTGACTCTACTGTAAATTCGCGTTCGCGGCGTCCATGCACTAACCGAGAATGCAGGCAGCTAACTGGAGGAGGGTCAGTCCACGCTTACGGATAGCAAACCATGCTACTCGGCAGCACACGAACCGACACACGACCGGTCATTTATTCGTTTTAGCAATCAAACGAAGTCCATTACCGTAGGACTTTTATTCGCGCCCGAGAACACCACGTCTGTGCCCGCCGACACAGGCGTGAGTGTTCTTTCTATCCTACCCGTATTCGCGTTTAACAATGGAGTATGAATCAAACCATACCAAGATATCGGTTCCCTACCGATATATCGAAACCAGCGAGAAAAAGGAGAAGATGAGAAAGAGAAGAAAAGAAAGCCGGAACATGCGCGCACGTAAAAACGATACAGCTGCGAAGAAAAGAAAGAAAGGATATCCGGAAGGTATAATGAAACACATGCATGTGTGAAAACGATGAAATTGAAATGGAAAGATGGACATAGAAAAGAAAAGAAAAGAGAACATGAATTCGACCGAAGTCAGAGTACGGAAATCGTCGAGCTGGATTTTTCGGTACTGAAAGAAAGAGACCCGCACAGAAGCCCACGCCCAAGGGCCCCACCCATGGGACCCACCCGATACAAAACCATAATAATTAATTTCGAATGATTATTTCAATTATTGAATAGTTGTGCAGAAATTAGAAGAGTTGTATTGGAATTAATGAGAAAGGATTTTGGAAAAGTCTTAAAATACGCAGCCATTCGCTCGGTAATACTTGCACACCATGAGATTTTGAAATAACACAAGTACTTCCGACCCAGGTCCCACCGCGTGGAGGTTGCTGCATCTGGAGACCCACGGACTAACGGTGACTCTACTCTTTACTACTTCTACTATTATCAAGAAAGCAAAGCAACGGGGCGACCTCCACTCCCGACGAATTCAAGCCTCCAAACGCTAAAATTGCAGCCCCATGCGTCTCCGCATTTGGGAACCGACTTACGCATAGCTCAACTATCCAACATCGGAAGCTTCGATCACCACTTGAGCACGACCGATCGTGCTTTCGCGACAAACGCCGGAACCCAAAATTGAATCTACCGCAGTCACGATACTTACGCGAGCATTCCGGAAACACTCACGCGAGTATGTTGAATACGTTAGAGCCAATTTAGGACTTAATCGCGCCCGAGAACACCAACGCCTATGCCAGCCGACATAAGCGAGTGTCCTTCTATCTTGCCCGAACGGGAGAAAAGAAATCCTTCTACGCCTGAGGTAGAAAGATTCTTTAAACACCCGTATAAAAATCTAAATCCCTCCATGGTCCTTGGCCGATGGTCCTGCGGCACGTGGAAATACACGGACTAACGCGGATTCTACTCTAAAATCCGCGATCCGAGATGCCTTTCCGCTTCGGGAGCTTCGGGCTTCTCAGCAAACTGGAGATGTATAAAACCTCGCTTACAGAAAGCTCCACCGTCCACACCGTCGGCTTCAGACATCTCGAGACACGACCGGTCGTGTCTATTTCGATTTCAAAAATCAAAACGTAGTCCTCGGTAGGACTTAATCTCGCGTTCGCGAACACCCACGCGCGTGCCGGCCGTCACGCGCGTGAGTGTTTTCCCTATCACTCGCGTACGGAAGCAAGGAGACATACCCTTCCTGCATATAATAAAATTATATGCAGTGAAGGTTCCTTTAACTTCCGTGTAATAACCCCACGATGATCCATCATCCCCCGATCACCTAATCTGAAACAGAAAAAGAATAAAAGAAGACAAGATACACATGTAAAAATTACATGCAAAATTATATGCAAATAGCCATTTATATTCAATAACCTCCCTCTAAGAAAATAATTTTACCATGATAGATCCCTCGATGATCTAAGCTGAAACAGAAAAAGAGGAAAAGGAGAAAAGAATAATGTAACAAATAGAAATATATGTAATTAATAGAAATATATAAATCAATATAAATGCATATAATTAATAAAAATATATAGGATTAATAAATATTTATAGTTAGTATAAATGTATATAATTAATAGAAATATATAATAATTCAATAAATAAACTTCACGATGATCGGCGCTCGATGATTCATCTTTCGATCATTTAGCCTGAAACAGAAAAATAGTTAAAGAAGAAGAGAAGAAAAGAAATGAGATGAGAAGAGAAGAGAAGAGAAGAAGAAAAAGAAAAAATTAAAGAGAACAAGAAACAAAAAAGAGAAAAAGAGCACTAAAAGATGCCGAGAAGGCAGCCCGCTCAAAGGCCCACACCCGAGGGCCCCTCCCAAGGGTCCCACCCGAGACTAACCATTAATAAAAATTAATAAAAGTAATTAATATAATGAATAACAGGATATAATGAATATTATTAATGAAAGTATGTAATTAATAAAAGTAAATAAGAATAAATAGGAAAGAAAGAGAATATAAGAGCGACAGAAGAGTTTCTGTGCGTTCTCTTAGAAAATTAACATAGAATTTTGATGTATTCAATTTATCTATCTGTCGAAATATAACTATCAATTTGAAATGTAATTAATTTAGCGTCTAATTGAAATTAGACGGAAAAGAGACTTTGGAAAAACATTGAAATATGCAGCCATTCGCCCGGTAATACTTGCGCTATATAGTTATATATACAATTTAGTTATAGATTTTAGATAATATATATAATTTAGTTATAGATTTTAGATATAATTCAGACGCAGATTTCCATATATCGCAAGTACTACCGACCCAGGTCCTACCGCGTGGAGGTAGCTGCATCTGAGGACCCACGGGCTAACGGGGACTCTACTCTAAAATTCGCGTGACCGGCGTGTTCAAATAATCGATGTTCTACAAAACGAAGTCCTCGGTAGGACTTAATCGCGCCCGACACTCCCGGGAGTGTTATAATATCGGTGACTCTACTGTAAATTCGCGTTCGCGGCGTCCACGCACCAACCAAGAATGCAGGCAGCTAACTGGAGGAGGGTCAGTCCACGCTTACGGATAGCAAACCATGCTACTCGGCAGCACACGAACCGACACACGACCGGTCATTATTCGGGTTAGCAATCAAACGAAGTCCATTACCGTAGGACTTTTATTCGCGCCCGAGAACACCACGTCTGTGCCCGCCGACGCACTCGCGAGTGTTCTTCCTATCCTACCCGTATTCGGCGCGGATATATCGAGATTCGCGAAGAAGAGGAAAAGATGAAGAAAAAGAGAAGAATAGAAGAAGAGAAAGAGAAGAAAAGAAGAAGGAAATGAGAAGAGAAGAAAGCAAGAATGTGCGCACACCTGAGAAGAATGAAGCAGAAAAGAAAAGAAAGAAAAGAACATCCGTAAGATGCAATGGAACAGACGCACGTCTGAAAAAGATGAAATTGGAAAGAAAAGATGGACATGGAAAAGAAAAGAGAAGAAAAGAAAAGAAAAGATAGACCCAGAGAGCAAAACCAGAGTACGAAAATCCAGCTCGATTATTCGGTACTGAAAGAAGGAGACCCGCACAGAAGCCCACGCCCAAGGGCCCATCCCAAGGGACCCACCCGACAGAAAGAATAATAATTAAATATTATAAAATTATATTTTTGAATAAATAAAAATGAAAGAGTGTATTATTGCAGAATATATGAAAGATGTACGAATGAACGTAAATTGCACGTATTTCGAAACTTAGTTGGAATTTGATAGAGAAGATCTTGGAAAAATCTTGAAGAACGCAGCCATTTGCTCGGTAATACTTGCAGTTTAAGAGTTTCCGATGTATCACAAGTACTTCCGACCCAGGTCCCACCACGAGGAGGTAGCTGCATCTGGGGACCCACGGGCTAACGGGGACTTTACTCTAAAATCCGCGAACCGAGATGCCTTTCCGCTTCGGGAGCTTCTGGCTTCTCAGCAAACTGGAGATGTATAAAACCCCGCTTACAGATCGCTCCACCGTCCACACCGTCGGCTTCAGACATCTCGAGACACGACCGGTCGTGTCTATATTTCGATTTCAGAAATCAAAACGTAGTCCTCGGTAGGACTAAATATCGCGTCCGCGAACACCCACGCGCGTGCCGGCCGTCACGCGCGTGAGTGTTTTCCCTATTATTCGCGTACGGAAGCAAGGAGACATACCCTTCCTGCATATAATAAAATTATATGCAGTGAAGGTTCCTTTAACTTCCGTATAAAAATCCCATAACGATCCATCAATCACGTAACCTGAAACAGAAAAAGAATAAAAGTAGAGAAGACAATTATATTCAAAAAGACATTTATATTCAAAAACTTCCCTGCAAAATTTAACTTTTCACTATCATCGATCTCCCGATGATCTAACCTGAAACTGAAAAGGAGTAAAAGCAAAGAAGATAATTATACGAAAAAATTATATGCAAAATGACAATAATATTATATTCAAGAAATTAATAAATAATATTATAAATAATATTATTTCAATAATTACATAATAAATTACATATTAAATTACAATATTATATTCATTTATATTCAATAAATTCCCTGTAAAAATTAAATTTTGCGATTATACATTTTTCGATGATCAGTCCTGCGAGGATCTAACTTGAACCAAACAGAATAAAAGAAGAAGAGTAAAGGAATAAGAGTTAAAAGAAAGCAGAAGAAGAAAAGAAAAAGAGAAAAATAGTTGCAAAAGATGCCGAGATGATGGCAGCCCGCCAAAAGGCCCACACCCGAGGGCCCCTCCCAAGGGTCCCACCCGAAACTAATCATTGATAAATGTTAATAAAAGTAGTTAATACAATAAATAATAGTGTATAAGTAATAAAAGTATATAATTTATAAAGGATATAATTAATACAGCTCACAAAACTATATAATTCATAAAAGTATATAATTTATAAAGGTATATAGTGTATATAGTTCACAAAAGTACATAATTAATAAGAGTATATAAGAATAAATAGAAATGACAGCGAATATAAGTGAGACAGAAAAGTCTTCTGCGCGTTCTGTTAGAAATTTAACTTAGCATTTTGATATATTTAATTTACTTATCTGTGGAAATGTAACTAATAAATTAAAATATAATTAATTTAACGTCTCATTAAAATTAGACAGAGAAGAGATCTTGGAAAAACATTGATATATGCAGCCATTCGCCCGGTAGTACTTGCGTTATATAGTTATATATATACAATTCAGTTATAGATTTTAGATATAATTTAGACACAGATTTGCACATATCGCAAGTATTACCGACCCAGGTCCCACCGCGTGGAGGTTGCTGCATGTAGAGACCCACGGGCTAACGGGGACTCTACTCTAAAATCCGCGAACCGAGATGCCTTTCCGCTTCGGGAGCTTCGGGCTTCTCAGCAAACTGGAGATGTATAAAACCCCGCTTACAGATTGCTCCACTGTCCACACCGTCGGCTTCAGACATCTCGAGACACGACCGGTCGTGTCTATCTTTCGATTTCAAAAATCAAAACGTAGTCCTCGGTAGGACTTAATCTCGCGTTCGCGAACACCCACGCGCGTGCCGGCCGTCACGCGCGTGAGTGTTTTCCCTATCATTCGCGTACGGAAGCAAGGAGACATACCCTCTCTGCATATAATAAAAATTATATGCAAAGAGGTTCCATTAACTTCCGTGTAAAAATCCCACGATGATCGGTCCCTGGATCACCTAATCTGAAACAGAGAAACATGAAGCAAGAGAAAAAAAAAAGAACAAAAATTAAAAGACATAATAAAAATCAAATATAAGTGCAAAAATTAAAATTAAAAAATTAATAATAGTCAAATGAACAGTAAAAATTAGAAAAATAATGAAAATTAAATATAAGAGCAAAATTAAAAGGACAATGAAAATTAAATATAAGAACAAAAATTATATACAAAATTAAATACAATAAGATATTTATATTTAAAAATTTCCCTGTAAAAATTTAATTTAAAGATGATCGGTCCCTCGATGATAGTTCCCTGGATGATCGCTGCCTCGATGATCTAATCTGAAACACAAAAGGGTTAAAAAAAAGATGAGAAGAAGACAAAAAGAAAAGAAGAAAAGAAAAGAACAAGAGGAAAAGAATAAAAGAAACCGTGAGTATTTGCGTTAGTGCACGTGAGAAAAGTAGAATTCTGAATAATGCCTGTGCATTTCGAAGATCACTGAGTGAAAATCAGAGTACCATAATTGAGTTCGATTTTTCTCTAGTGAAAGAACGAAACCCGCCTAAGGCCCACACCCGAGGGCCCCTCCCAAGGGTCCCACCCGAGATTAACCATTAATAAAAATTAATAAAAGTAATTAATATAATGAATAACAGGATATAATGAATATTATTAATGAAAGTATGTAATTAATAAAAGTCAATAAGAATAAATAGGAAAGAAAGAGAATATAAGAGCGACAGAAGAGTTTCTGTGCGTTCTCTTAGAAA
The DNA here is from genome assembly GCF_905475345.1 of Vespula vulgaris. Taxonomy (NCBI): domain Eukaryota; kingdom Metazoa; phylum Arthropoda; class Insecta; order Hymenoptera; family Vespidae; genus Vespula; species Vespula vulgaris. Next base: position 858,966 of record NC_066593.1, on the reverse strand, counting down.
ATTAACTTAGAACTTTGATGTATTTAATTTATTTATCTATAGAAATATAACTATCAATTTAAAATGTAACTAATTTAATGTCTAATTGAAATTAGACAGAAAATAGACTTTGGAAGAACATTGACACATGCAGCCATTCGCCCGGTAGTACTTGCGCAATATAGTTAGACATATATAATTTAGTTATAGATTTTAGATAACATATATAATTTCGATATAGATTTCAGTATATCGCAAGTACTACCGACCCAGGTCCCACCACGTGAAGGTTGCTGTATTTGGAGACCCGCGAGTTAATGGGGATTCTATTCTATAATACGCATTACCGGCGTAACATAATTTATATTTTAAGCAAATAAAACTTCATTTTATAAAAATAAAATTATGAGTTTAATTGCACTTTAAAGAAAAATAAAAAGTGAAAAATTTATGACTCGACTTTAATCTAAGACTAGATCTTATTGAAATAAAATTATTATTTTAATTAAAATTTGGAAAAAATACGAGATTATTCGACTTTAATAATCAAAATGTATAACATATGAAAAATTCTATTCGCGTACGCGTGGCAATGTAGGATGGGAGATGAAATAGTATTTCGTCTCAGTTTCTCAAATCTACGTTACTACTATGTAAGAGCATTTTGAGTGACAACATGGTAAAATTAAAATATGACTAAGAGCTATTCTCGAAGAGCTCTGAAAGATTCAGAAACTTCGAAAATAACTCAATAGTCTAAAAGTTGCCCTCTTGAGCCACAATTTGTGGGGGCCTCTTCGGCATATAGCCTCTTCTTTGCTTCGTGCCCTAACCACAACTGTAAAACACATTCAATAACTATCATCAATATCGAGGAACTAAAACCGACCTATATTCTAAGACGTGGAAGAAAACTAATAAATCTAATGCAAATCTAAAGTATACCTGAAACGAAAAATCGAGAAAGCATCGGAAGAGAAACGAGAATTAATATATTAATTGCTGAAAATCCTAAGCTAAATATTGATTAACTTATTCTATGTTCTACACGTTGCGATTCTACAAGTCTGTTTATTTTATATCAACGACTCTACTTTACTTTATTCTTTCAAAAGCAATGACTCTACTCTACTTTATTTTTTTCAAAAGTAATGACTCTATTGAAACTTTTCTTTTATTAATAAAATTGATTAATCTTTATCTAAAAATGTAATGAAAAATCATTGGACGCTCCTTCTTACAAGCGATTATTCTAATTATTAGAAAAGATATTATATAATTTCGCTTGCAATTCAGAGACTATACATCGCGAACGTCTTCTTGCTTATTCATTTTTAAAAGCGCGAATATCGCGATTCTTTACTATTTCCGCGAGAGAAAAGTATTTAAAAATGCATTTAAATATTCAAATTTTGAAATAATTACAATTAACGCGTTTAAACAAGAAGACTCTATCCTGATCTAATAAATAAATCAAAAAATAACAAACCATTCACGAGTAAATCTCCGAAGAAATTTATTCGTGGTCACTCATTGCTCTTCTACTAATTAATTACAACCAATCACCCGTGCCGATTCGGACCTTTCGTCCTCGGCATGATTGAGTGATCGGAGGGATTTAAAAATTAACTTACTACTTAAGAAGTTCTGCGATGGCTCCAAAACACTGGACCGCGATTTAGGTCGAAATTGAGGGTGGACGATTTGTAGTTGGTTGAAAATGAGGTAGGTCGACATCGAAGTTGGTCGAGATCCTCTTCAGTGATGCACTGACTCTAATTCGCGATAGTTATTTATTAACGAACGATCACTGAATTTATTTCGCGAAACTCTACTAACTTTTATAAGTACAGTCTGTGCGACTGTTAAAAAAGCAAATAACTTTACGAACAAACACTGACTCTAACGACTGCATTGCACGCAGTCTATGCAAAAACACTTATGGTTTAAATCGCGAACCGCGAACGATCAAACACTGCTTCTACTTCGCGATAAATTTATTTTAGTGATGCAAATACTCGATTATTTCATTGCTATGCGTGGGTTTACAACGAGGTTCTGAAACATAAAAATAGAAACAAAATAATCGGTATCACTGTTATAATAAAAGACTGTAAAAATAATTCAACAAATATATGATAGAGAAATATACTTACTTTACGTCTTCGTTGGTAATTGCACGAATAGCATTCTGCGAAAATTTCTAAGTCCGCTGGTGGACATAGATCGTCAAAGTCTTTCGAAAGTCCGAAAATTTCTAAGTCCACTCTTGGAGATAGATTGTCAAAGTCCCTCGAAGGTCTGAAAATTTCTAAGTCCACCCGTGGAGATAGGTTGTCAAAGTCCGTTGTCGGAAAATTTCAAAGTCCACGCTTGGAAATAGATTGTTACAGTCTCTCGTAAGTCCGAAAATTTCTAAGTCCACTCGTGGAGATAGATTGTCAAAGTCCCTCGAAAGTGTAAAAATTTCTAAGTCCACCCGACGAAGTTCAAAGCGCAACTGAACGAGTAACTATAAGGATCGGTCAAATGACCGACTTTAGTATCGTCACGGGTGGGAGATTACCCCCACATTGCATTTAAGTCTAAAATAAAATAAACTGTTATATATTTGAATTAACTGTTCGTTAATACTTGCGCAAATGGCATCCGCGAAAATTTCTAAGTTCACTGGTCGAAGTCCAAAGCACAACTGAACTGGGAACTACATAGGTCAGTCAAAGACCCGACTTTGTTGTCGTCTCTCAAAGCCGTGTATCCCCACTTCGCATTTAAGTCTAAAATCAAAGAAGCTGTTGTATATTTGAATTAACTGTTCGTTAATATTTACATGGATGGCATCCACGAAAATTTCTAAGTTCTCTTGTCGAAGTCCAAAGCACAACTGAACTGGGAACTACATAGGTCAGTCAAAGACCCGACATTGTTGTCGTCTCTCGAAGCCGTGTATCCCCACTTCGCATTTAAGTCTAAAATCAAAGAAGCTGTTGTATATTTGAATTAACTGTTCGTTAATATTTACATGGATGGCATCCACGAAAATTTCTAAGTTCCCACGTCGAAGTCCAAAGCACAACTGAACTGGGAACTACATAGGTCAGTCAAAGACCCGACTTTGTTGTCGTCCCTCGAAGCCGAGTATCCCCACTGCGCATTGGAGTGTAAAATCAAAGAAACTGTTGTATATTTGAATTAACTGTTCGTTAATACTTGCCTGAATGGCATCCACGAAAATTTCTAAGTTCTCTTGTCGATGTCCAAAGCACAACTGAACTAGTAACTGTAAAGGTCGGTTTAAGACCCGACTTTATTGTCGTCTCTCGAAGCCGAGTATCCCCACTTCGCATTTAAGTCTAAAATCAAATAAACTGTTGTATATTAGAATTAACCCTTCGTTAATACTTGCAAAAATGGCATCCGCGAAAATTTCTAAGTTCACTGGTCGAAGTCCAAAGCACAACTGAACTGGGAACTACATAGGTCAGTCAAAGACCCGACTTTGTTGTCGTCCCTCGAAGCCGTGTATCCCCACTTCGCATTTAAGTCTAAAATCAAAGAATCTGTTGTATATTTGAATTAACTGTTCGTTAATACTTGCGCGAATGGCATCCGTGAAAATTTCTAAGTTCTCTTGTCGATGTCCAAAGCACAACTGAACTAGTAACTGTAAAGGTCGGTTTAAGACCCGACTTTATTGTCGTCTCTCGAAGCCGAGTATCCCCACTTCGCATTTAAGTCTAAAATCAAAGAAGCTGTTGTATATTTGAATTAACTGTTCGTTAATATTTACATGGATGGCATCCACGAAAATTTCTAAGTTCTCTTGTCGAAGTCCAAAGCACAACTGAACTGGGAACTACATAGGTCAGTCAAAGACCCGACTTTGTTGTCGTCCCTCGAAGCCGTGTATCCCCACTTCGCATTTAAGTCTAAAATCAAAGAATCTGTTGTATATTTGAATTAACTGTTCGTTAATACTTGCGCGAATGGCATCCGTGAAAATTTCTAAGTTCTCTTGTCGATGTCCAAAGCACAACTGAACTAGTAACTGTAAAGGTCGGTTTAAGACCCGACTTTATTGTCGTCCCTCGAAGCCGTGTATCCCCACTTCGCATTTAAGTCTAAAATCAAAGAAACTGTTGTATATTTGAATTAACTGTTCGTTAATATTTGCATGAATGGCATCCACGAAAATTTCTAAGTTCTCTTGTCGATGTCCAACGCACGACTGAACCAGGAACTATAAAGGTCGGCCTAAGGCCCGACTTTGTTGTCGTCTCTCAAAGCCGTGTATCCCCACTTCGCATTTAAGTCTAAAATCAAAGAAGCTGTTGTATATTTGAATTAACTGTTCGTTAATACTTGCATGGATGGCATCCACGAAAATTTCTAAGTTCCCTCATCGAAGTCCAAAGCACAACTGAACTGGGAACTACATAGGTCAGTCAAAGACCCGACTTTGTTGTCGTCCCTCGAAGCCGTGTATCCCCACTTCGCATTTAAGTCTAAAATCAAATAAACTGTTATATATTTTAGTTAAATCTTCGGTAATACTCGCTGAAATGGGTTTTGCGAAAATTTCTAAGTTCCCTCGTCGAAGTCCAAAACACAACTGATTTAGTAACTCTAATAGTCCGTCAAAGATACGACTTTGTTGTTGTCTCTCGAAGTTGAGTCTCCCCACTTCACAAGTTAAGTCCAAAATAAAATAATTTTCTGTTATTTATTGAAAAAACATTGAAATATTGCAGTAATTCGCCCGGTAGTACTTGCATTTTATAATTATAATAATTTAATTATTTTATATAATATATAATGTATAATTAATAATATATAATATTAATATATAATATGAATATTATATATAATCTAATTATAGATTTTGCATAATATATATAAATTAGTTATGGATTCTAGCTATAATTTAAACTTATATCTCGATATTTCGCAAGTACTACCTACCCAGGTCCCACCGTGTGGAGGTTGCTGCATCTGGGGACCCACGGGCTAACGGGGACTCTACTTTAAAATTCGCGTGACCGACGTGATCAAATAATCGATGTTCTATAAAACGAAGTCCCCGGTAGGACTTTTAATCGCGCCCGACACTCCCGTGAGTGTTATAATATCGATGACTCCAAAACACTCGTTCGCGATTTAGGTCGAAATTGAGGGTGGATGATTTGTAGTTGGTTGACAATGAGGTAGGTCGATATCGAAGTTGCTCGAGATCCTCTTCAGTGATGCACTGACTCTAATTCGCGGTAGTTATTTATTAATGAACGATCACTGAATTTATTTCGCGAAACTCTATTATCTTTTATAAAATGAGGAAAGAATCTGTATAATAACTATAAATGAGTTCTTATCGCGACCGACACTGACTCTACTTCGCGATTCGATATAATATTATTTAAATATTACTCGATTATACCCGATATATATATGAAATAATCAAAAGTATAAATTATTAAAATTCACTCGTACGGAAAGTGAGCGGTTCGATGTTTACTCGTCGGAATCCAAAAGTATACTGTTTCGAGAATAGACAAAGTCAGTGAAAAGTATGTTTTTGTTGACTTTGTAAACGGGCGACGACCGCGCGATCAAATTTTAACTCTATTTAAATATTATTTTAATTCTATTTTATATTTAATACGTATCTCGTTCAAATATTAGTATAGTATACTCCGTGTACATTAAAGATTGTTTAAATAATTAGAAATTTATTAAAATTATTAATCGTCGAAGTGTAGCCGTACGGAAAAGGTAATTTTCGATGCTTACTCGTCGGAATGCGAAAGAAAACTACGAAGGATCGATGAAAGATAAACTCAGTGGAAGTGTTTGTTTTTATTGACATTAAATGTAGTCTACAATCCGAATATAAGCTGTATGAAAATGTTGAAATAAAATATTCGATATTTAACGCGTTACGAGCTATCTAATGTCTAATCGAATATATTATTATTTAAATATTAATTTATATTCCGTGTACATTATACATTATTTAAATAAGGTTTAAAATATGATATATAATATAAATTATTTAAGTTAAACCATATGAAAAGGAGTAAGTTATTATTTTTATGATGTTTTAACTAATCTACGATAATTAACTTAAATATTAATTACCTTGTTTCTACATATACATTTTACATTATAAAAATGAATATATAGTAATTAAAAAAATTATAAGAGCATATTTGCGCGATAGCTAATTACTAAATTTTTACTTTTTCTTATTTTCGCATTAGAACAGAATTTCATAACAGAATTTTATTAATGGAATACGCATATGATGTATATAATATTAAACTATATCTTTCTTTTTCTTCTTTTTTTTCTTATCACTTTATTATCATTATTATATATTAATCTTTGTATCATTATTGTAGTACTTGTAACAATGATATAAAATGGTAAAAAATAATAATACAAAATGGACTAATTCTACAAGGGAAAGCACAAAAAAATATCTCAGAGATAGGTTGCAAACGAACTTGTGAAATGAAATGTTTCGATTTTTAATATTCATTAATTATTATTTCCGACGAAATAATTGACAAAATCACCAAAGTTGGTGTCGAAATCGTCGAAATTGAGCGAAAATCGCTAAATGCGTCGAATGAATCAGAAAATCCGAGCATCATCAGTTTACGTACAGAAACAAAAATGCAATCGGCTAGTTCACGGAAACAAACACAGGTCAATCGAGCATGCATGTGAAAATCGGTAGTGGGAGATAGAAGCTTCGTCTCTTTCACCGTAGATTTCAAGGGGCGCCACTCTACGAGATTTATTTATCACGAAAGATATCGAGAACAACATTTAACATTTAACATTAACCGATTTCTTCATCGAATTTTGATCAATGAAATCTCATTTTAGGAACGAAAATCTATACGAGAAAATGGCCTTTTCGAATTTTTGAAAAATTTTGTACTTTGTCTTGAAAATCGTTCTCTTCAGATGATTTGTTTTCAAAGAGAATAATGCTTTATGGAAAACTCGAAAAAGCAGTTATCTCGTTTAAATCTTCGTTATTAAAATGAAACCTTCTTCACGAAGATCGATCAAAAATTACGTCTGGATTCGTTGCTGACAACAAACAAACCATTATAAAATCAGGAATTATTAACAGTCTTAAACGTTTCATTCGACACGACACGATCCGCCGGAAGGAAAGCGACTACAGGCTTGCGTGTCCAAGAATCCTCTCTCATTAATCTATCTAAAGCGGCAAGTTTCTTCGCACAGATAATTACGTCCGTAAGCGATGAAAGAACGATATATCTTTTACGACGAAGAAGATATCAAGGGATCTTTCTTTCAAATTCAAAAAGAGAAATCACGTGTTCGTAATATCGTTTCATAGGAAAGAGCGACTTTAATAACTTTGCCATTTGAAGATTACATCGGAATTTCAAATCCTTTTATTGCTAAGGATCAAGGAGAAAGATATTAAAAAGAAGTCGTATAAACTTTTAAAATCCTAAAACAATATCAATAGATATACATATTCGTAAAAGAAAACTGTCAAATTGAAAATGATTCAAAATCGTTATTGTATATTCCTCTGAAAAGGACGAAAAATTTGTTAAACAAAAAAAAAAGAAGAAAGAAAAAGGACAAACGACACATTTAATGGTTACAATTCAACGTCCACGTGGTGAATTGAATAATTCGATCGGAGTGAGTAACCGAGCGCAACCTTTAAAATTCGAAATTGGTTAAGGCGTGACGTTAATAGTAAAAGAGAGAGAGAGAGAGAGAAAGAACCACAGAAAAATAGTAAAACCAGTCTCCGTTCCTCACACCCTTTCTTTTTCTACTATATTGAACGTTAAAACGTCCTGTGTTCGCTCATTTATATTTTTCGCTTCTCCTTGCAACTTCAGAGAGAAAAGAGATAGATAGAAAGAGAGACAAAAAGAGAGAGAGAGAGAGAGAAGGGAGAATGAGAAGGTGGGCCTTGTTCGAGGTGAAAGGGGCTTAAGCGTGTAGTGACGTCGATTGATAAAAAAAAAAAAGTCGCGGAGCAACGATTGCTAGAGAAGGGAAAGACAAAAGGAGGTTAGAGAGAAAAAGAGAGAAAAAGAAAGAGAAAGAGAGATGTAGTAATCCATAAAATAATGCAAGGTGTAAAATCGAGTCTTTTTTATATCATACCTCTTTCAATGTAAGCAAAAAGAAGACAGACGGAGAGACGGAGAGAGAGCGAGAAAGAAAGAGAGAGAGAGAGAGAGAGAGAGAAAGAGGGGAAAGGAGTGGGAGTAAAAGAGGCCTAAGAAAAGAGCGCGAAGATTTAAAATGGAGGGGATATAGTGTCGATCGAAAGGCAAAGAGTAGGGAGAAGAGTGGACTTAACGGTAAAGCCAGTGTAATCTTATAGGCTAACCATCAGAGTCCCGTGAAAGAAGAAAACTCACCGTCACTGACCACAATCGACCCTTTTTTCCGAGACGATCAAGTAGCGAACGAAGTGCAACGACGACTATGGCCGCGAAAACAGCCAGGAGAACATTTTACGAACGAGAAAACATGTTATATACTCGAACCGTAAATAAACGACTATTCCCTATCCCTATGTAGTTGTGTAGTGGACGTTAATCGACGTTAAATACGATCCTTTTCTTTGTTTGCAACTATTATCTATGATAAAGTCGATGTTTGATTAAAGAAAGGTAAAATGATGTATCTCTTCTTTCTCTTTTACATTTTAAAATCACCTAATCTCGGACTTCTTAGGTATATTTCTAACAATAGGAGTAATCTTCTACTTTCGTATTTTAACGTGGTAAACAATGGTAAACAACTCATGCTCGTATTTACGGAAGATAATTTATACGTGTAAACGGCGAGTTTCGAATACGAGTCGTTGGGTATGAAAATTATCTAGGATATACTACTAGTTAACTATTACTTCGAATAATTTCGAAAAATAAAAGAAAATGTGTATATCGTAAGAATATATGGGGATGTAGATCGCGCGGCTGAACTACATTTTCAAGCTAGATATCTGTTTAGCTAGGACACGCGATATCAGAGGAAAACCGGTTCTCTTAATTTTAACTTATGCACTTTAAGCGGGTCGATCGGTCGTTGGTAGTGATTTTTCGATCCGGTCCAGTTGTGTCTAGGATACTGTTATACCTTGGTCCCTGTATATCTAACTCTACTTATTTCCCGATTATGGAAGTATCGTTTACCGATCGAGATCGAACGGGAATAAGAAGGCAATGTGGAATAAAACGATAGCGTACCGGACAGCTAGCTTGTCGTTATGGAAGATTTACAAGGGCAAGTTCACTCGCTACATGTAAGAGATCAAGACGATCCGACTTATGTACGATTTCTTCTGAAAAAAAAAAATAAAAAAAAAAAGAATAAAAAAAGAATAAAAAGTAAAATAAAAAAAAAAATAAAAAGAAAAAAAAATATAAGATCTCTTTGATTCGTTACCCTTTTCTCTCTCTTCTTTTCTCCCTCTTCAAAATAAAAAACAAGCCAACAAATAAAACAAAATTAAAATAAAAACGAACAAAAATGAAAAAAGAAAAAAAAAAGAAAAGAAAAAAATGTAATGCAACAAGACATGATATTTCATCGAACCTGCTGCTCTCTTGCGTAATCAACGAGTTTCGCTGAAGGAGCTCGTCTGATCCGAGGTCGTATACTATCACCGTTGAAATTTATAATATCTAAGTATTGATTAGTAAATGGCATAATCGATTGCATCTCTGTTTATCATCGCTTGTTTAATTTTTATCAATGGAAATAGAATAAAGCAAAATAAAGCGAATACACGTTTATAAGGTTAAATTAAATGAATAGTATATCAAAGATATCAACGATCAACGATATATATATATTATATATATATTATATACATATACATAGCATGAAATAGCTTGAGAATATTGTAAAATTGTTAGCGAGCGACCGGCAAGGCATGAGACTGGAGTTGGCGCGCGCCACACGGGACTTTCATTACGTCGTGGCGACGAAGGAGGGCCTGAGGCCCCGGACATTCGACGGTCGGCCAGTGAAGGGAACGGATCGTCGTCGCGAAGCGCGTTATAATACGAGAGAAAATAAAACGAGAGAGAGTTTTAAAAAATGTCAAAAATATCGTAATCGATTTGTTTACTTCGTAAAAGTTATACCGTTCGTTTAAACAGTTTATTTCCCTAAGAACGAGAAAAACTCGTTCTTTCTTTCGTTCGTATAATAACGTATTTGGAAAAGACCCGCGCTTTCGCTCGAATTAGAGCGTACAGGGTGTACGCGATACGCTCGAGAAAGAAGAAAAGGGAAACGGTGAAGTTGAGTAGACGAGAGGATCATGAGTGCTGCTCAACGACGAGTCGTTTTCTAATCGGTTCATCGACAGATGGTGTCCAACTTCAAAGAAAATAATCTTTGTTATTGGTCGGTGGCTTGCCATGAGAAAAGCTCGTGGAGAACGAGAACGGCGATTTCGATGCCTGGTGAAGGAGATTTTTGAGAGTTTCGTAATTGTGCGTAATTGTGAAAGGAAAGTGATTTGAGACGAGAGAAACGAGTGAAAAAAAAGAGAGAGAGAGAGTGAGAGAGAGAGAGAGAGAGAAAGATTGAGAAAGAAGAGAAAGGAGAAGCAGAGAAAGAAAGAAAAAAAAAAAGAAAAAAAAGAGAGAAAAAAAAGGATCGTAGAATCCTTTCGAACATCCTTTGACTTCGAGTTTATCCTGCTACGTCATCGAGACATTTTCAAGTCTCTTGGTACGCCACTGGCTCAGAAACCTCTCGTGAAAGTTTTCCGTGCTACCCGTGATACTACCGAGTGCTCCCCAAGAGTTCCAAGACCGATCATCGTGAGTCCTGATTTGTTGGTTGACACGTTCGAGGCCGGTGCCAATCGTCAATGCGATCCTGCAAACTTCTCGACGCTGGAGAAGAATGATCTTGGCGTTCGAGATCCTCTTACCCCTCGTGGGAATAATAGTCGCGGCTCAAGGCACGTATGTTTTACATAATGTCTTTTTTTTTCTTTTTTTTTTTTTCTTTTAAATCCCAAGTTGTAAGTAATTACTTACTAGTTGTAAGCGCGTAGCACGCTCGAAAGGACAGAATTAAAATTCTATTACAGAATAATGAAAGTGATAACAAAGTGTAATACATTTTTTAACGAAGAAATGAATTAATTGGAACTTTCTTCGATTATTTTATTATTATTATTATTATTATTATTATTATTATTATTATTATTATTATTATTATTATTATTATTGTTATTTCAATGTAACACCTTTTCACGTACTTATTATCGTTAACGATCGATCTCGACAAAATGCAAATCGAAAGCAAGGGTGCGTGGATCCTGCTCTGTTCTCTCGGTGCACGCTCGATCGTATCTCTTCGATCGTTTCGAAGAGAGTGAGAAAAATAAAGAAAGATTCATTCGTAAAAGCTTTCGGCAAGTGTTTCTATTAAAACGGCCATGCTTTGTCCCTGGGGGACGAAGAAAGGAGTGTAAGCGAACAAAACAGGTATCCGCCTACTCCGTTCTTGTCCTCGGTGATTTTCTGGTGTCTCGAGGTCACCCGGTATATATCCGCTTATAAATAAAACGTCGATCCTCTCTCTTTTTCTCTCTCTCTTTCTCACTCTTTCTATCTTGAAAAAAAAATATTGCAAACCAATGGAAATGGTCTCGTATGATTTCTTTTGTAAAAACTAATAAAACAAAGGATCGTATTGCTCGATCTTCTTCATATACAGACTGGCCTACTTCGGCAAAACAGGAAACAAGGTTGGTTGGTGAACCCTTGTTCGTCCACCTGTTCCCTTCGAAACCCGAGTCTGAATACAGTATGACCTATTTATATAGCGAAACCGACAAAAGTGAAACTCGTTCGATATTTGAACGTACGAAGAAATAATTAATAATTAATCTACTACTCTGTTAATTATAATAAAATTATACTTTTGTATACTCGTCGAAATTTCTCGTTAATTATCTTAAAATTATTGGCTAATTAGAAATAAAATGTAAAATATATCGATTACCACTGTCATCGGATAAATAGATAGATATCTTTTGTCCTTCGACTATCGACTTCTCCGTGTTCATCGATCGAAACGCGTTATGTCATATTTTAGATCGGTGATATTAGATATTCGATAGACAAACTTTCAAAGGAAACTCATAATGCAAGTATTACCGTAACTAAAATCTTAACGAGAGCGAATCGAAAGCAAAATTTCTTTCCGATGGAACACGTTTAAAGATTCTATTATATTTTTAGTCGATCAAGATTTAATCTTTAATCGGACATTTATTACATTTCGTATGGATCACCCGTTTACTTATAAATATGATTCGAATACGAATTAAAGCGATCATTGTTGCGGATTGTCGACTCGTAACAACCGATAATAAACTCTTTTCCATTAAGGGTATACTCGTTCGAGTCACGCGACGGTCCAACTCTCTAAAAGTAAAATCAAGAAAGGAGAAGAAGAATAAGAAGAAGAAGCAACGTAAACTCTTACGTGAGAGATCTCGTTCGTATTAAGAAATGTATGAGGTAATTGCTACATTTTGAGGATAGAAATAAAAGAAAAGAAAATAAGTAAATGAAAAAAGAAAGATAAAATAACAAATTAACTCTCAGAAAGACCAAGAAGAAATTTCTAAACTTTTAGTAAATCGTTCCACATCATAATGTCTTACAATTTTCAACAAAAAATTCAACATTCGTGAAAGTACGAATTGGCCATGTTCCAATGCAAAATTTTTTATTAACGATTCAACGATTGTTTCCAACTTTCATCGAAAGTTCTCGTAAGAGTCACATAATTCAAAGGATCTAAGCGCGAAAGGTTGAATCCGTAATTCGATCTGGAGATTATCATTTTGATATAAAATATAATATAATTCGATTTCAGACAAAATTACACAATGGTCACGGTCGATATTAGCAAACCCTCTAGTACTTTCTACGTTTGCTTTAGAATCTAGAGAAGGTTAGGTGGTTAACATGTAGTAAGCACATGCATGGATGCATGCAATCTAATGGATTCTCATTTAATTTTGCTATGATATATATTGTATATATATGTGTGTCTGTGTGTGTGTTATGTACAAAGGACAGAAAATCGTGCTTTCGCACGGTTTCGATCGTGGCGATCGGGTCCGAACGCTTCGAATTACGAGGGCGTCGAGGTCAACTTGGCTGGTCTCTCGATTCCAACGATAGATATATATATGTATATATATATATATATATATATATATATATATATATATATATATATATACACAACAAGGTAGCTATCCATTGAGAGAAATGAAAAGGGCGAAAGGAGTCTCTTAGGCTCTGGTAAAGTCTGCTAGAAAGCGTAGGTAGAGTTCTCTTCCTAACTCCCTCTCTTAAAATTGGACGCGAGGAAACGAGAAGCACGTGGTGAATATCGATAGCCATACAGAGAGAAAAAGAAAGAGAGAGAGAGAGAGAGAGAGACACGAATGATGTCGGCTGGGACAGCGGTAACATTTAACCGGGCAAAATGCAATCAGAGAATGTGAAACTCGTAAGAACGTGCACGCGTTCTGGGCGGAGCCTTCAATAGACTATTTTACTATACCTAATAATATATTATAACGCAGGTGAAATTTAGATCAAACGAGAGAAATATCGTTCTTTTTTTTTTTTTTTTAATTGTTTTTCTTTTCTTTTTTTATTTTCCTTTCTTCTTTATTGTTTTTTATCATAGCAACTCAAGTTCTAGCAATTAAATAGGATATCCTTGAAACTTTGTAAGAAATAAAAAAGAGATCTATCGGATCTCTCGGTTTTCTTATCGGTCGAACTCCTTTCGATCTTTTGTTATATAAATTATTCCTTGGGGAAGGGAAAAAAAGAAAGAAAAGAAGAAAAAGAAAAAATAAGAAAAAGAAACGGTTTCCTCCTATGGGTTCTTATTTCTAGTCACGTGCTTCCTACGGGACAACGTCATCGAGAAAAAGCCGGCCCGATTGTTATTCTAAAAAGGTTGTTTTAACTTGTACGAAGCCTAAAACCGGATCGACCTGCAGCAATATATAGACTACATATGTATATATATGTATATATATGTATATATATATATATATGTATATATAAATATATATATATATATATTTTGCAACAATCTTTTTCTTTTCTTTCTCGAGAACGCACGAAGTTAGGTGTAAAAAGTCAGTGTCGTAAGTCAGAAACCTGATGTGTGTATGTTCTACGAAATGCTGCTTTTGCTATAATGGATTAAGAAACATGATATAGAGAAGACACAGACTCTAAAATGACGATCTAAGAGAGAGAGAGAGACAGAGAAAGAGACTGTAAACGACAAGACGATCTAAAATATCCAACATTCTCTTAAGAGACTTTGTGAAACTCCTAAAATCTGTATGACATTTAATCACCGATTAAAAACAAATATAGAAGAGAGGAGCCAGTTCTTCCAAAAGTATCGAAGAGTAAACTGTACAAAGAGGAATAAAAAAAGAAAGAAAAAAAGAAAAAACGAAAGAAAGATAAAAAAAAATATCAACCGGTTTTCTTCAACGCAATTCGCTGTCTCCGAAGGCAGTAAAGTTCGCTCTCGGTGGCGTCGCATTTACGCAAACGCGCTGAAGTCACGTAACTTCTCGGACGATTACCTTAGTCGAAATTAGACATTCGAGAAACAATCGGTAAAGATCGATAAGTACCATCTATCTTATTCCTTCTCGATCGTAAACGAATAAAGATAGATCGTTAACGATAAATGGAAATAAGTATCGTGATCTTTCCAAGATAACTCCTTCATTTGTTCTCGTTAATTACGATCGATTATAAATAAATAAAAAAAAATAAATAAATAAAAAGAGAGAGAGAGAGAGAGAAGAAAGGAAAAGAAAGGTAAAGAAAAGAAGAAAAAAAAAGAAATAAGAACGATTTATCGTGAGAGATCGAGTTAATTGAAATCCAAGGATATTTAACCTGACGCACACAAGTTAGAATAATTACAGAGACGATTACCGAGCTATCTGATAAGTTCTTCCGACTGTAACGAACTAAACTCCTAGTGTATCGACCTCGATGACTTCTTCCTCTCTCCTTCTCGCTCTTGCGATTGATCAGAAAAAGACACGCCCACTTTCTAACTTCCTCGACGATCGTTCCTGTGCATATACATATACATATACGTATATACATACGTGCAAGCAATTCAACTTGTTGTATACAACTCGATTATATACCCACGTTATTGGCCAACCAACACGCCCGCGGATTTATGCACCGTGTAGATTACAAAATAATTTCCACCGGCCACTCGCAAGAGATCTCTTCATTAATTAGATAAGAACGATGAATATAATCTATTGAGATAACAAAGTTACAAAAAAAGAAAAGAAAAACAGGAAACAAAAAAAGAAGAATATATTTTCACGAAGAACGAACAAATCGATCGTACGCATTCGTACTAAGACAATACTTTCCTGTTTAAGAATCTGAATACGAAAGAGCTATACGGTATTGTAGTATAACATGGATGGTGTACGTCTTGAGACCGGTGTATTCCTGATACCAAGCAGCGCCATCGAATACCGTTATTTCGGCTTTGAGGTTTTATTACCGAGTGACCCAGACCCGTGAGACGAAGAGCGAATGCCAAAGACGCCAACCTTCTGTGGACGAGAAGACATCGGCAATCTACCTGGAAAAACATCGACCGGTTTTCTTCGTGCCTTACCGAAGATGATTCCTTCATTAATTTCAACGATGACAAATCTTATCGAAAGATCGATATTTTCTTAACGAATAAACTATTAATCATTGATAAACGATATAAATATTATGACAAATTATTATTTAAAATATTACCACTGCGTAAGCGTATGTATATGTATCTTTGAAAGATCTATTTACTGTTAGTTGTTAAAAATGAATAATCTAATCTATATACGAAAGTAAATTTGTTATTTATAATATTTGCCGTTTTAGGTGCATCGATTTTTTTTATCTTTCTTTTTTTCTTTAAATCCATCGTTTTTTTTTTTTTTTAATAAATAACTATTAATTATCAAACAATATAATTTGAATATGACATTGGATTATTATTTATAATATTGTCATTTAAGTCGCATCATTTTTCTTTTTTTTTTTTTTTTAGATCTGATCATTTCTGTAGAAATAATTATTATTTATTAAAAGTGAAGAATCTAATGTAAATAAGAATGTAAATTATTATTGAAAATATTGCCATTTTATAGATATCTGCATGTTATTTTCAAAAGCATTCTCAACGAAACCCCGTTAAAGATATTCCTCGCAACGTCATTATCTCTTCCGGTTAAATAAAATCGTACGTTTAAAATCTACCTCTTTCTACGTGAAACTCAAAACTCTTCTCGTAAACGTCTATATACGAGCGTATTAATTAAATCGTTCGCACGCAGGAAAGGCGAGCAATTATATAGGCTTTGTCGTTATGAGAAGTAGAATTTTCTTGGAGAATTAAAGTCCCGGTCCAAGGAATAACGGATGCTTTCACCCTGAAGATGTTAAGGTTCGTGAGAGCGAAAGAATCAAGCATTAAATGATTAGAAAGAAAAAGAAAAAAAAAATGTAATATCCAAAGAAAGTTTTATCGCCATAATATCTGTAAAAACAAAAAAATATATATCGTGAAATCGTATATATTTCATCTTTCTTTCTTTTGCAATGAAATATATGTATATATATACACATATATATTATATACATATACTATATATAGACACATGAGTATACATAAAGGAAAATAAAATATATAAGATCTCACGAGTGAAACTTTAATCCAAGTTTCCACGATCTCCCTGATTCTTTCAATGCTAAGAGTTTTCAAATCCACGTGTACATCCATTAAAGCGGATCGTAAATAGTCAATTGAAAATCGTGCCAGCCGAGTTTGGTTTTATACCAAACCAAACGACAAACCTACCATTACTATTTTTCTAACGTTTCTTGCTTAGTCTTTCTCAATGGGAAAAAATTAAAAAGAAAGACTACGAGAATTTCACATTGCCATATGTTATCCGTTTCCGTGCGTAGTAAGAGTACTTTTATACGCACGCGTTCGTACACACGTATATTTCTACGTATATAGATACATATATATACATAGAAACGTAAACAGAAGTCTGACCTGTGAATTACAGGCTACTGATGGCGCGTGCCATGTTGTTTTTCTTTTTTTTTTCCATCACCGTCTATTTCATTCTATACGCTATCGTTGACTTTCCCCCTCTCACCTTCCTCCCCTCGCTCAGCTGAAAGAAAAAATTTCTCGAGTCTTGACGTATAAGGGATTCTCATTTATCCCCAAATAATTATCTTTCCTCGACTTAGTAATTTTTCAATCGGGACACGCTTCGCTTGACTTAACAAGTCGCATGATCAAGATACTTACACGCTTCTTTAATAGTTTTTCAACATTTCCAATTATTTTCCACGGGAAAAAAAATATAGAAAAAACGATCATCGAGACGTTTAAGAGACGAGAAACGCGTCCTCGTCGTGGAATTCAAATGGTGGAATTCGCGTGGGATAGCGTCCAAGGCTACTCTAACTATACTAGTCGTTCGAACATAGTCTTGGCTTTTCTCGCAGAATTATACAAAGGTTCCATGACGAACTCGGTCTATCCTTTTTTTTTTCTTTTTCCTTCTTTTTTTCACCAGTTAATGAGAAGATTCGACGTCCCTGACACGTTTGACAATAAAAAAAAAAAAGAAAAAATAAATAAGTAATGATCGCGAGAAACGGACGTGGATAATGTTAAGTGTTTGGGAGTGAAAAGAACGAGACAACGATGGGATTATTTCCGGTCTTTGATTTAACGATAATATACAAGTATTTTCGTATAGAATCGGTCAAAACATTTTGTACTATTCAAAGCTAATTAATTTTTTTCCTTGCATGTGTTAATTTCAGAGAGAATTGAAAAAAAGATTGCTATAATTATCAAGATTTCATAGTTAAACCGATCTCTCTTTCTCTCTTTCTCCATCTGTCTTTCTCTCTCCAACTCTCGTCATAAGATTTTGATCTTGAAATGCACGTGAAGAAATTTTATCAAACAATTATCTTTCGTTTTGTGCTCGAATCGTTAAAATCCTTTTACGAGGAAAAAAGAAAGAAGAAAGAAAGAACAAAACATACATAGGGAATAGCTAATGTTAATTAATTCTTATTCTGCTGATAATGATCCACGTTGATTCCATTAAATAAACGCGAAGGAATGTAGAATCGAGAAATATTCTTAATATACAAAAGTCGATCGGATTATTAATAATACACTAGCAATTGGAAAGGTATTTCAATAGTGCATGGAAAATACAATAAAAGATCGAACGATGCTACGGTTTCTGGAAAACAATTTTGTGGAATATGCCAGAGGTATAATAAACGGTTGCCGGAAGACAATTCGATATTTTTACTAGACTTTAATATACCCTGGAGTCCTGTTCGTGTCGACTAAACTATTGTAATTTTCTCGATTGCAGGATTGAAGTGCGGTCATCCTGCTGTGCCGATGAACGCCAAAGTGTCACTGTCCGACGAATCCTCGACAGTAGGCACCATAGCGAAATACACTTGTGATGCTGGATACGAATTATTCGGGTAAGTTATTCGTTACGAATATGAATCGATGAATCAATCGATCGTTGATCCTAAAAAGAGAATTCCGCGAAAGAGTAACACCTTCGTAGTTGCGGACGTGACTAACGCGTGACGGTAAAAGAAAAAGAAAAAGAGAGAGAGAGAGAGAGAGAAAGAAAAAAAGTGCTCCTTAAATTCCTGCACGATGACACTCAAAATAAACGGCAGATTTGCCTCGATACGCGTTTGACTCGAGTGAACTCGAGAAAAGGAATTATTAGCATGCTCGAAGACTAACGGTAAACGTTCGGGAGGTTCGGCGCTCATCCGAGAAAATGGGAACGCTACGACTTAGGCGATAATTAAAAATTTTTCTATCCGATGAATCTCTCTAAAAAGAAAAAAGAAAAGAAAAGAAAAATAAACAAAAAATGAATAGAACGAAACAAAAAAAAAGGAAAAGAAAAAAATAGAGTTCCCTCCCCCACCACTTTCCTAGTAATTTCTCTATCGCGAGACGAGATCATCGAGATTCTTTCCGAGAAAGCGAGAATATCGTTTACTATATCGATCCTACTCTAGGTACTCGTAAAATTGAAACGTTATTATCAAGAAACATTGATGGCCGTCGAGGGATTTTAGAAAAATCGATCGTAAAAGGTTAACCGTCGGATGCGTGCTCGATACTAAATAAGGTAAAACGTCGACATAGATTTTTTTTCGACTAAATACGAATCCGATCGTAAGGGGATCATGACGGTAATTAAACCGAAGAGAAATTAAAAGGGAGCAGCAATCTTAACGAGCCTAATCATGTACTTTAACGAGCGAATTACCTTTTGGTTATTCCGGTTCGCACGAATTCGTAACATTTTATCGTACGGTTTTTGAAATTTTACGCAATAGTTTAAAAACAGTCCCATTAGCTTTAATCGAATATAGCTTTCGATCATTTTATTTTTACCCTGATATCTTAAGTAGTTTCTTTTCCCTTTTTTCTTTCTTTTTTCTTTCTTACTCTTTCATTAAAATATCCAACGTTTTATTATCGTAAACAACGTCTATGAAGAACCGTCTAATGAAGTATAGCCAGCGGAAATGTGACGTCACGCTCGATCGTTCGAGACAACGTTCTCTTCTCTGTTGTTCCTCGGTGTACATATTCGACGTTAGCAACATGCGTACGAATGCAAACCGAGTGGAACCTCCAAGTTTCGTTCGAGCATGGGGAATTATCGATGCTGCTTCGACCTACTACTGGCTTTCTCTCGTTTCTTTCATACTATCGGCATAATCGTAGTTACCTCTTTGAAAGAAGAGACGGATATATCTACGAACGTGATCTCAGTTTTTATTCCTTGTCACGTATTCTCGGAGTTTACGGTTAGATTTTTAATTGGTAACTAAGAATAGTTAGTTGTCTGTGCACCTGTGACTCTGCGTCCAGTGCTCGTCACAGGTGGTGTTAAACAACCCCATAGAATCCGACTAATCTGACTTCGTTCGGTTAGACTCGTTCGTTCGTTCGTTCGTTCCTTCGTTCGTTCGTTCGTTCGTTCGTCCAATTAATTACAGAACTAAAGGTCTGAGCTTATCGTTTCGTACGTAGAATTAGTAAGAGCAAGTAAAATGCTCGATATTCTGGAATGCAGAACTACTAATCCGGACTGTGCCACATGTTTTTCTATTTAACCAGAAAATTGCATCTCGCGACAAACTAGAATTCCTAAGCGTAATCTTTTTTCGTTTCTTTCTTTCTTCTTCTTCTTCTTCTTCTTTCAGTTCTTCTTCTTCTTTCCCAAAATTATCCTCCAATAGAGAATTTTCCATTTTCTTTTATTCTTGCATTTGACGTGCAATTCCACCTTTCGTTTCATCTCGAACGGAGACTTATACACAGCAAACGTTTTATTTTTCGTGACACCTTCGACCATTCCTTTTTAAAATTTTTTTATTTCTTCTTCTTTTTTCTTTCTTTTTCATCTTTCTTCTTTTCCAGCACTAACACGCTTACGTGCGGCAGCCGAGGAAAATGGCAAGGCGATATACCGTTTTGCGGTGAGTATTAATATACGACGTTTGATAATTATTGTCATTCTTTATGGTTCGCTCGATTTCGTGCTGGCCAACTTTCTCTCGGACGATCGTCAAAAGTCAGAGAGACTCGAGGAAGAAGAAGAGGCTCGTTCGAAGGGGTCATCGAACCCTTCCGAAGGAGCAAGCGGATTTTAGATCGAAGAAAACGAAATCGAATTTCGCCCGCCTTAAAATGCCAATCGGACGACTCTCCTTTCGTAACTTTCGCTGTCGTTCTTTCTTTTTTTCTTCCTTTCTTCTCTTTTCTTTTTCTTTTTTTTTCTCTATTTTTTTTTCTTCTCTTTTTTTACATAGAAAGCAAGATCAGATTTTTATTATCGTCGTTGCCGGTGTCAAACTACAACACTCCTACTTTCGTTATTGGAACAATTAACGTCGGTTGATCGATTCGAAAGGAGGAGGCATCCTGTTACTTTTTTCTTTTTCTTTTTCTTTCCTTTCTTTCCTTCCTTCTTTCTCCTTTTCTTTTTCTCGATCGTTCGTGTCGTGCGAAAAAATACTTCCGGTTTCCACGAGACTTTCCCTTCGAAGTATAAAAAGAGATATCGAGATTATAGTAGGAATTTGTAATCGCTATTGTTGCACCAGACGTTATTCCCGAACTCCGATAAATCCGTCTACGTTGTCTTCTGAAAAATTCTCGATAGAATTAGGAAACAATTCGATCGAGAATATATCATTTCTACGTCTAATCGAAATCACGTGGCATCATCGCATATAAAACGAGTACGTGTTTGGAAAGTAAACGTTATACATAAGAAATTTTCTCGATCCAACTTTAAACTGCTAAATAAAGTCAGGGGAACTTGGAGAATAATGCGGAAGTCGGTAGTAAAACTCCGTAAAATTCGAACTATCCGATGATGAAATTTTCTTTCGTCGAGCGTCGACCGGTCTCTCTAACTAATTGTCGTCTGGTTGTTACCAAATACATCCTGCCGGTAACAAGACAGTCCTCCATTAATTCTAAGTCGACGACACTTTCGGCGTTACGAACGATTAGAGAACTATCGAATAAAACCGATTGATAAAACTAAAGTAGAGGAAAGAAAAATGTTTTTGTACTTTGTTGGAATAAAACTTATTTGATCGGATAATTGACATAATAATTGAGATAATAAAGATATGACGATTAGATCAGTGACGATAATACACGACGAACTATCGAGTCGAATTATTTTCAAGATTTCATCTTCATTAATTTCAATGCGATCGTTATCGAACAGGTACGAACGTAGCTTTTCGAAAGCCAGCGAATCAATCTACCACTGTAAGAGGAGGAAACGCGGGACACGGAAACGACGGTGATCTTAGCACCGAACACGATGGCAAGAGATGTACGGAGACCTTGAGCGAACATAGTCCTTGGTGGAGGGTCGATCTACTTAAACCCTACTCCGTTAAAGTGGTCAGAGTCACGACGAGAGGTTGTTGCGGTAAATACTCATTAACTGTATAAACGATTTCGGATTCGGCCGTTCACTCGAATTGCAAACTAATGAAAACCTTTTGTTCTTAATTCCTAAGGTCATCAACCTCTTCAGGATATCGAGATACGAGTTGGTAATAGCAGCACGGAGTTACAACGGAATCCTCTTTGCGCTTGGTTTCCTGGTACCATCGGTAAGTAGGTATACCAATCGGTTTCGTATGCGGTGCTGTAATTTACGCTTTCGATTCGCTAATTCGCTATACGCACGTACACGCATATATATATATATATATAAATGCATATATACACGCGCATAATACAGACGAACCCACAACGAACACAACGCGTTACGTTCGTTCGACAATGCGAACGTTCTCACAAGTCGGAATATCTCGAACGAGAAGGAAACTTTTGACGAGATTAACAATGATATGAAATTATGAAAGAGAAATCTAACGAGAGTTAAGACTATAGATTTTTTCTTTCCCCCTCAAATTAATCTAACCTCTCCTCGTTAATAAAATTCTGACAAGTCGATAATTGCAGAGGAGGGTATTACGAAGACGTTTGTATGTGCCAGAGCTTTGGTCGGTCAATACGTCTTCCTGCAACTCGTTGGAGTGGAAGGAAGTTTGAGCCTTTGCGAAGTCGAAGTTTTTGCGACTGACGGTAAGGAACGATTAAAAAACTAAAAAATGAAAGATATCAGAAAAAAATAAAGAAAAAGATTGTTCGTTAGCTCTTTCGTGATGAAAAACTAACGTTTCATTATCTTTTTTCAGAATTTTCGATCGACAGGTGCGCCAGCGCCGGAACACCTGCCGACGCCGATCTCGCAGCATTTAATTCAACCTGTTACGAATTCGTGGTAAAAAAAGGTGAATCCTTTCAAGTAGCCAGAACCTATTGTCGAGCACGTGGTGGGGATTTGGTTCACGGTTTTCAGGTAAAAAAAAAAACAAAAATAGGTAGATAAATAAAAAAAAAATATTTTCATCTAACGAAATGAAAATCGCCAAATCGCATTTATACATTCGTACTTACATACGTAGATTCGAACATCATTTCCCTATGATTTATTATTTTTTTCGCAGGGTGTCTCGCCGATATTTATTCTCAACAATTTAGAAAGGCGAAAAGACAAATTGAAGACTCAATTGGTATGGATAGGAGCTCAGAAAGAACCATTGATAACAGCTAGAACTTGGCGATGGGTTGACGGTAAGTTTCTTAATTTCGTTGCAACTGTCTCTCCTTTTTACCATTTTCCCGGCAAATCGCCACATTTTTTCCCTTCTCACGATTAAATACACGGAGAACGTTCGTGAGAATCGGGACACGGGGAAGGAAAAGTTGAGTAATCGAAGGAGAGGAGAATCGTCCAAAGCCGATCGATTCGACACGGTGATTATCGAATAATTACGTTGCCTGAGAATCGTTTCGTTTCGTTATTATCGTGACGTTGACTGGTAAACGATCGGGATTACATTCGTAAATATCGTAGAGAAATTTTCGGATTAGGTCATACCTCTAATACAATAGTCAACGTGATCATCTATCAGCTGACTCTCTCGTACAATCTAATATCGATAAATAGAACGTGAAAGTTATTAATCTGACGAAATTAACCGGAAGTTAGGTAGAGAGAGGTCGACGAGCACGGTTGCTAAAGTTAGAATTTCCTTCGGAAATAAACTCGTTTGGAATGCACGACAACAACTACGAGGAGTATGAAACGTGCGATAAATATGGCGAATGCCTGTTATTATTCCAGGCGAAGTCGTGCAGAGACCGTCTTGGGGAAAGGATCAACCGAATAATTACAACGGCGAGCAAAACTGCGTTGTGCTGGACGGCGGTCGTGGTTGGCTTTGGAATGACGTTGGTTGTAACCTTGACTACCTTCACTGGATCTGTCAAAGCAGTGAGTGCATGGAAAATTTTCTATTGCTCTCGATTTCGAATAGGTATCGAAGTAAAATATGATTTTTTAGGACCGCCACTTTGCGGTAGTCCAGAGAAGTTAGAGAATACGACGATAATCGGTACGAAAAGAGTAGTGGGATCGACGATAGAATACGTGTGTCCCGAAGGTTACATGTTGATTGGCTCGAAGACACGTACTTGCGAATCTAGCGGATTTTGGAGCGACGCACCTCCGACCTGCAAATGTAAATATCTTAAACAGTGAGCGAGGGCATGGGGAAAGAGAAAAAAAAAGCAACAAAAAAAGAGAAAAAAAGAAAAGAAATAAGTAAAAGATCCCGTAGAAATTAAAGTCACGTAGGAGAGAGTGAGTTTCGTTCGTTTTTTCAGTCGTCGACTGTGGCCCCTTACCCGAGCTGGACAACGGAGTGATCACGTTATTAGAAAGCAGAACGACGCATGGTGCACTGGCCGATTATGCTTGCAACGAGAACTATACGCTCGTGGGTGACACGAGACGAAGATGTGGTGACGGGGGTATTTGGAGCGGACATAAACCACAATGTCTGTGTGAGTAGATCTTTTTTTCTTCGACTTACTCGATTGGCAAGGAGAACGAGTTTTTAAATGTTACGATGAAAATTCCAGTCGATTGGTGTCCAGAACCACCAGAGGTGAACGGTGGATTGGTCGCGATAACCGGAAGAAGAGCTGGCTCAACGGCAAGTTATTCCTGTCAAAATGGATTTATCTTGTTCGGTGACAACGTAAGTTATCGATATGATTGTCCTCTTGAAAAAAAAAAGACGATATCGGAGCTTTTATCCTTTCGAATTTTACGTCGAAGGTTCTAACTTGTGACATTGGAGGTGAATGGTCTGGCAAGGCTCCTCAATGTCGTTTCGTCGATTGCGGAACACCCGCACAAATTGAATTTGGTACTGTCACTCTTATCAATGGGACTACCACTGTCGGAAGTTTAGGGGTTTACGCCTGTCAGGACGATTATTGGTTGGTCGGTGAAGGAAAACAGGAATGTACTAAGGAGGGAAAGTGGAGCCATGATACGCCATCCTGCGAATGTGAGTTTTTTTTTCGAAAATCGAAATAAAATAAAGAGAAACGATTGGTCTAATTGATTCGAATGAAGAGACAAGCCAATTGTATCGGGGAAAATGTTCGCAGTGATAACGTGCGAGGAACCGGAAGTACCAAGTGGAAGTTACGTCATTGGTTACGATCTAAACGTTCACAGCGTGATAGAGTATCATTGCGAGACCGGATATCTCCTTCACGGAGAAGCAACGCATACTTGTGGAAAGGACGGCGAATGGACTGGAGACGTACCTACTTGCGAATGTGAGTTGTTTGTTTCCATCGAATAAAACGAGACAAATATTCGGACCATATATAGATCGTTATAAATCTCTGGTTATTTCGACAGATATAGACTGTGCCAAGGTCCTACCTGTATTGAACGGTGCTGTGGAATACGTCAACGGTACGACTCACCTTGGAAGTGAAATAACTTATGGTTGCACCAAAAACTATCGATTGAACGGGGTTTCTAGAAGATATTGCTTGGACAACGGACAGTGGAGCGATGCCACGCCAAAGTGCGAAGGTAAAATCTTAATGATCAATCGAATATAGATATAGTTTATAGAAACGTAACGATATTGAATTTATAGTTGAATTATAATTTTATATCTCTTTTCGTAGAAATTCGATGTCCCGAGCCAGTCTTAGCGGAACATGGTATTCTCTCGGTCACTGGAAACGATCGAATGTACGGAAGAACGTTGATACGTACTGGGACGGCTGAAAATTCAAATACCGGAGCGACTTCTTACAAGATCGGTGCATTAGCTAAATACAGATGCGAAAGAGGTTACAAGGTTGTCGGAGAACCACTGTCGACCTGCGAGGATAATGGAAAGTGGAGTGGCGAGGTGCCACAATGCGTCTGTAAGATACGATACACGATACCTGTTCGATACACACCCTTAACTTTTCGTTTCGAGATACTTGATACGTGTCATACGTGACTCCATAGTTATATAAGCGAACAAGAAAAGAAAAAGGACGTACGAGCTAAGAGTATTTGAACTAAACCTTTGCAACGTCTTGTCTTTTCGTAGACGTCGATTGTGGGAAACCTGAACACATACAACACGGTCGATACACGCTAACATCGAACGCTACGTATTATGGCGCTGCAGCACTTTACGAATGCGACGGCAACTTCGAATTGGATGGTTTCGCTAGAAGATTATGTCTGGAGAATGCAACTTGGAGCGGTAATACACCCGTTTGCCGAGGTAAAAATAACAAATATGAATAGAAATCTTTTTTCCGAACCGAGTACCAAATAAATTGTCGATATTAACGAATATTTTCTTTTTTTATCTTTCTTCGTTTCCCTTTATCAGAAATCAGATGTAGAGATCCAGAAAAGGATGGTGTCCTATCGACCCAAGTATCAACGCATAGCGTCGGCGGCGTTGCTCATTACAGTTGTCCAAAAGGTTTTTACATGGAAGGCAACGAAACAAGATTTTGTTTGCAAAATGGAACCTGGAGTGACACGACACCCGCTTGCTTTTGTTAGTAATTAAATAACATATCCATCGATCGCTCGATCTCAACGTTCATCATCCGTATATTCTTCGACCATTTAATTTTCTTTTTGTATTTAGCTATCGATTGTAAACATCCAGGACCGATAGAAAACGGAAGAGTGATAGTGGTAAATGGTTCCACGACTTACGGAGGTGCAGCTGAGTATCACTGTCTTCCACAATTCGAACGAGTAGGACCCTTCCTCAGGAAATGTTTGGATACGGGTTATTGGAGCGGAGACGAGCCTAAATGCGACCGTACGTTGGATCAATGTTTACGTTTCAAGGCTCTCCTTGTACCGTCTTTCTAATAATCACGATATTAACTCGCGTAGCTACGTACACACATACGTCGCCTATATCTATCTAATCGATTATTAATAATAACGAATCATATATAAATGTTTAGTAATGACGAACGAAGTTGCCGAAGCTCAAGGAGTTGGCACGAGCGTTGGCATCGGAGCTGCAGTTATCATCTTCATCCTGATCATCCTAGGATTGGTATACTTAAGACTGTGAGATTCGTTGATTCCACGAAACAATGATTTAGTTTGATAAAATTCATTAGAATATAAAAGAATACAGAAATAATAGAAAAAGAATTCGTTTATTATTATTATTATTATTATTATTATTATTATTATTATTATTATTATTATTATTATTATTATTATTATTTCAGACGAAAAGCTACACCCGTGAAGAACACGGAGAACGTGCAAGCCGCTGAAAGAAAGGAGGATCAAAATGCAGCTGTTATGTCTTACGCGACCTTGAACGATGGAACGCCTAATACGATGTACGAAAACGTACCAGAGGACGGTCTTTACGATAATCCGTATAGCATAAGCGGTAGTATGTACGGGTAAGTTAAATTTTCGACATATTTTTTTTTTTTATTTACTCTAAGAAAAACATTATCTATAAACACGAAAACAATAAAAATAAGAATATTAATAACATTACAGATACGGAAATACCCGAAGAGTGTACGGTAGAACGGGTCATTACGAGGCTGAACCAATATCGAATAGAAACGGCATTACTATCAATGGCGTCTCCGTACGATAGTTTTTGTGAAACAACGCACTGTATATTTTTTCTTTTTCTTTTTTTTTCTTTTTTTTTCTCTCTCTCTCTCTCTCTTCATTGCCGAAGAAACATCTGTCCTCTCGACGATGCTTTTTCTTCATTTTATTGCGTACGTATACGCAAGGACATCTCAAGGTTACGACCTTATATGTACAGGATTTCAAAATTGGGTACGTCATAAGCTACCCAAACTGCCTTCGCGTTTTCGCATTATTTATATTACCGATATCAAGTCGATACGTGTAAATAAACAGTGAGTTTAGTTTAAGAGACTTTAGTTCGATGATTGAATTCCATACGATGATAAGATTGATAAGAACGATACGATTATGAATATATTTCATATCGTCTTTTTTTTTTTTTTCTTTAGCGCATATATATATATATATATATTTTTTTTTTTATAGAAACAAATTTTTTAAAGGAAGAAAAGAAAATAATAATAACGATAATAATAACAAAGATGGACGTCGAACGTGTTCGAATTTTTTATTGAACGTTCGAAGAAATAAAAAAAAGAAAAAGGAAAAAGAAAAAGAGAGAGAAAAAAGTGAAATCGATCGTTCGCTCGATTGGCTGACAGCATCGATTACGTACTTATATTTGTATGATTCTGTATATAAAATTGTTCCGATTATCTAGAATTCATTGTTCTTATAGAATTTAAGCGACACGTTGTAGTATAAATATACTTATACATACGTCGAGATTACGTTTTTCGTTCTTTTTTCTTTTTCTTTTTTTTTTCTTTGTGTTTCTCGACCAAATGCGAATAAACCGACGAGTTTGTTTTAAATACGGCCCGAACGAGTTTCTTTTTTTATTCCGAATAAAGTATAAAAGAAATAAAACAAAAAAAAGAATAGTGATTAAGGGAAAAAAAAATATGTGCAATAAAGGTTATACGATGCAAAGAAAATAATTAAAAATGAAATATAAATGTAGATCAACTTAGCTGATTAATGGCGTACGAAGCTGCCGAAACGAAAGTTGAGAATTTTTCTTTCTTGAACACTGAACACGGAACACCAAACATCAATCTTCGTTTTTCCATTTCACTTAGAGACGCGTAAAACTGAAAACGTATCGGCGGGAAATACTGTTGGAAAACCATTTTGAAATAAATTTGACGAGGAATTTTAGTTCAATCCTCATCCTGTAGACGGCGTTGTCTATCCTAAAGTCATATACTCAATTCGTTTGTTATATTCTTTCATTTAAAAAGACGAAGAATTCCATCGGAGATTAAACTCGATACGGAGACAAGAATTAACGTGATACGTTTATTAGGACAGATCGTATCCAAATATGGTAATGAACTTTCCAACGAGAGTGCTTGTTCCAAGTATGGTGAAATGAACTACCATTCAGGATCGTAACTAAGGATTTTGTATCCCTACGTTAATCGACATAAACATTTTTCTTTTTTGTTTAAATCAAAATAATAGTAAAATGATACGTTTAATTGAACATTGATAAATCATTATCTGCGTCATATTTAAGTTCGTTGATTATTCGTACGTTTATTATCGACGAGATGATGATAATTGGAATGAATTTTTTACGACGCAATTATTTAGAAAATTCACGAACTCGTAATTATTGCGTTGATTAAAAAAAAGAAAAGATAAAAAATAGCACCCTTCTTCAAAAAAAAAATAAATAAATAAATAAATAAAAAAAGTTACTACGTTGTTTCATAAGTACATAGCCATAAAATTCTAATGGTTCTTCAGATGGCGCTAGTAGTCCGGGTGTGGTGAATAAACCGCAGAGTGACGAGTGAGGTGACTCATATTGCTGAACGACGCTCTTTGCCTTTCTTGTGTTCTTTTCTCGTTAATATCAGGTGAGTTAAAATTTGTTGTTATATTTTTACCATATTCCGATCGATCGAGAATTCTTTCTAACGGTATAAACACGTAATTTCTATCCCAAAATTGAAACGATAGATTTCTATCTACATACGCTCGTACAGCCATTATTGTTTCGTGTTAAAAAAGGATCTTTTAATTTTCTTTCAATATTTTTATCGCATCGAAATTGTTAAATCAATCATTTTATCATGGAAATAAAATATTCGATGTCTTTGTATTTGAACTAATATTATTTTGTCCGTTATTTGTATCATCGTTCGACGAACGAAGTTTATACGAAACTTTGGCAGAAGAAAATGACAATGCAGTGCAGTATATAGTGATAAAGTGACCAGGTGTATAAAGTCAACATATTGTTATAATTATTAGAAAAATAATTTAGTTACGAACCAGTGATAAAAGTAATTGATAGTTTGCAATAAAATATTTAATAATCTTTTTAATGATTCAATGAAATATGCTGCTAATTGCTCGATAAAAATTATTTTATGTCGCAATATGATTTCGTAAAATCCATGACTTACGTCGTATTATTCAAAATTTCCAAATACGAGTAATGGCTAAGTAAAAATAAATGTTCGTTGTTTCTTTCTTCGCGGGTGAAGTGAGTCAAGCTTAAAGATCGTGTTGAAAAAAGAGCGAGTTTAATGCCCTCGTAATCGTGCGCTCGTGCAAGTCATATTATTTTTATCCCAATTTCGGTCACGTCCAAATTTCCTGAATTAATTATCCGAAAATAAACAGTGGCGATAATGGTGTCTTGGCAAAGTCGTATGGGAGATATAAAAAAAAAATCGCGTTAACAAATGAATTTTTGCAAAATTGAATAATTATACTTAATTATTAACAATTAACATATAGTATTAATGTAACTACGTGTGATATTTTTTTCTTCAGCCAATCAAAATGTCTGCCCGTAAAACTGCAGGCCGCCGTGCAACTACGAAGAAGCGCGCACAACGTGCGACGTCTAATGTATTTGCAATGTTCGACCAAGCACAAATCGCGGAATTCAAAGAAGCATTTAACATGATCGATCAGAATCATGATGGCTTCATAGACAAAGAAGACCTTCACGATATGCTTGCTTCGCTTGGTAAGTAGCACTGTACGCTAACAAATATAATATAATATAATATAATATAATATAATATAATATAATAACTTATTTTATACTAAATGTTTGTATATTTTGTAGGTAAGAATCCCACTGACGAATATCTAGAAGCTATGATGAACGAAGCACTCGGACCAATCAATTTCACAATGTTTCTAACCTTATTCGGAGAGAGGCTTCAAGGTACCGATCCCGAAGATGTTATTAAGAACGCATTTGGTTGTTTCGACGAAGAAAACACAGGTCACATAAACGAGGAACGTCTTCGTGAACTTTTGACAACCATGGGTGACAGGTAATCCTATGAAAAGTTTTCTTTCTTCCATCGGCGTTTAAAGATCTGCAATATTATAATATATTTCGTTTGTACGTTTATAGATTCACCGATGACGATGTCGATGAAATGTATCGCGAAGCACCCATCAAAGGATCCATGTTCGATTATTTAGAATTCACACGAATTTTGAAACATGGAGCTAAAGATAAAGACGAACAGTGAGCATTAATACAATTTTATCTCTCAGCGTACGAATCTGTTTTCTGTCATAAGAAATATTAAGTTTTTTCTTATTTCAATTTTCAAAGTATATCCGATACATTATTTATGAAACGTGACATTTGGATTTTTAAATTTTAAATTAGTATTACGTCTTCATTCATAGCCATGCCATCGATATTTTTACTCTATTTAATTTATCCTATATTCTTAATATATGCATTATGTCAGAAAAAATACGTGCCGTTAAAGTATAGGTTATGGTATTCTATAGAAAAAGGAGTTAAAATACTGTGCATTAAAAGGAGATCAGTAAGATACGAGTTATTGAACTCCCACCATTGAACTGTGGTGTATATTAATAAGAATAACGAAGCGGTCGATAAGAAAATATACATATAAGATATATTTACAAACTTGTAACTGTTGTAGATTTGGCATTTATATTTTAATATAATAATCCACTCCGAATACGACTAATGGCGTTGACTGCCCTCATTCTCAGTTACAGAACATCCGAAGCACCTACTTTATGATATACACGCATGATCACGAACGTATAACTAACAATTAATTTGTTAGTATCAAATCGACGTATGTAGTACGTTAGTTCTCCTTGAGGTGACATTTCCTTGTTTCTAATTCAAGATTACAGCTGCGTCCGTGTAGCAGTGTAAATATCGGCCTTCTTAGAATAGAAAATAAAAATAATATACATAGGTAATTTATATTTTTATATAACAAATAATATATTTCATTAGCAAGATTTAACGAATGTTGCGATAAGACTTTTACGTATAAACACACACATATACGTATAAAATCTTAATTCTAATCATAAATCCAAATCCAGGCGTATCCGTATCCTCTATCATAACCGTAACATCCAATTCCAGATCGAAGAAGATTCTTACGAAAAAAAAAAGAAAAGAAGAAACCTTTCCCTTTAAGAAAGAGTAAAAGAAGAAAATAAAGAGAGTACGATCTCGTGCAGCTGTAGACCGAGATACGAAAAATCTAACGTATCGATGAAGATAATATGTAGGCAGGCCGAATTTTGTATGTGTTGTTATGAGAGAAGAGAGTAAGCAAGCGATCGAATGTTTATTGCGCACAACGATGATGACGACGACGACGACGACGACGACGACGACGACGACGACGAGTCGGCAAGAAGTCGAAGTATCTCCTCGAAAACGTCCGAAGGTGGTCGTGCTAGTTTGGCGTAACGCGCATGCGCTATCTCACTAGATAGAGCGTGTACGGAACGGAGCCGCAGTACCATTTCCACCGTTGACGCGGTAGGATCTGCTCTCTATATACATACACACATATATATATATCTCGCTCTCGCACACACGTACTCCCTCTCTCTCTCTCTCTCTCTTACTCATTTTCAATGTTTTTCCCCTACTCTTTCTTTACCTACCGCGCAACCACCTACGTCGCACGCGTCGTTCACGTATCTCTTTCTCGCTCGTGTAGGCGCATCAGTCGCGCCATCTCTCTCCCCTCGTCTCGAGAATAAATAGGGCGGGAGAGAGAAGGAGAGAGAGAGAGAGAGAGAGAGGGAGGGAGACAGAGAAAGAGAAAGAGAGTGAACGAGCGAGTCGTGTCCGGCGGTGGCCCGGACGAAGGCTGCTGCTGTTGCTGCTGCTGCTGCTGTTGCTGCTGATTCTGATTCTTCTACTTCATCGTCCTTTTTCTTCTTCTTCTTCTTCTTCTTCTTCTCCTCTCTTTCTTCATCTTTCTCTCTCTCTCTGTCACTTTCCCTCTTTTTTTTGCATCATCGTACGTCACTCCTCCCCCTCCTCCTCCCTACACACCCATCGTCCTTTTCCACCACTCTACTCCTTCCTACTTCTCCCCTCGTACGAAGGATCAGACTTCTTTTCTTCTCGCAGTGTGTTCCTCGGTGTTCGATCGACGTGTCGCTTTATTAACCATCTCGCGAGTTCTTCCTCTTTTTATCTTCATTTTTTCGAGTAATCTAGAGAGAAAGAGAGAGAGAGAGAGAGAGAGAAGGAATAGAGAGAGATAGATCTATAGAAAAGTATAATCTCTTGAAGATATATCCGTGCGTGTGTGGATAGGAACGAGACAGAACGATGATGCAAGATCGTCGAAAGACCATCGTAACTTCTTCTCACTCTTATTATTATTCTTCTTCTTCATCCGTCAACCTTCGAACAAGTCCGGATTACGTACTCCTTTTAACTCGACGGGGGTATCCCTCGAGAGAAATTTTAACGAGAGAGTACGAACGAAGCTCGTAAAAGTGTCCCTTCGCGATTATATTATAGCTTATTCTCTTTCTCGTGAAGAGAGTAAAAGCTCTCCTCATTCCTGAGAACTCGGGAGGTGTCTGGTGCTCTAGGATATATATTTCCCCGTTTTGTGACGAAGAGAAAGAAGAGAAAGAAGAGAACCCACTCGTGGTAGGCTGTGTGTACCAGGTGATTGCAGCGAGCTCCTCGCAAAAGGTGCTGTACCTTCGTTCGAAGCGACACCCACCGAGTCGACCGATCAGCTGTTCGCCGGCCGACGACGCTTCGATTTCTTCAGGTTAGTAACGAGACCGACTTGTTTCTATTGTCTCTTTCTTCTTTTTTTATTTTTTCCTTCCTTTCTCCCGCTCTTTTTTTTTTCTTTTTTCTTTCTTCTCTTTTCTTTCTCTTCTTTTTACCTACCCCCTAGTAATCTTGATCATCGTTTCGTTTCAAGACCGAAAGGGAATGCAAAATTAAAGGGAAAGTAGTACGTTCGTTGTTAAACGTAATCGTCTCTAATATTCCTACGTATTATTAATTTTAATTCATACGGAATACAAAGAGACATTCGTATGTATGTTTTGATCGACATAAATATTTACGTACATTACAGTTTATCAATGGCAACGTTTCGATAATATCGATAAGATCGTTTATAATGAGAGAAGTGACGCATCGTCCTAAAAAAAGAATAACAAAGAAAAAATGACGCTTTATTAACTTCGTCGTAGATTTCTACTTTTGTAGCGTTACGAGCATATCGAGTATAATAAAGGGGCGGAGGTGTTTAGAGTACGATGCGACTCGATTGAGTGTAATTTGTGTCTGGACGACTATCTAGGACACGACTTGATTTTATACCAAGTGAACTTTCTCGTGCTGGAGTCTCATCGCAGAAATATATTAAATTCGAAATCAAATCCTTCGAGAGGATCTGTACTTTGTGCGAATAAATGTGTATATATATATATATATATATATATATATATATATATATATATATATATACGTATACACATAGTTAGATATACTGTATAATCTCTATGGGATTTCAAATGCGATATAGAAAATACTTCGTCATTTAGATTAAGAATATTAATCCGATTAGATCACTACTTTAATCTTTACGTCGTATTATGACGAATTTCTTACCGATAACATTAAATCTATTGCGTTTCTATTAATTTGGTCAAATTGAAAGTTTATAAAAAATAATATTTAATTGATATTTATTAGTAATATATAATATACTTATATTTAATACACGTACACACATACATATATATATAAATTTAAAAGGAAAGGAATCGAAAAAGTTGCGAACGCTTCACAATAACAGAGTCGTTGGCAACTACGGGTTACCCCGTCAGTTTTCACTTTCTTCGAGAGCCACCACGGACCGGTTCGACGTTCGATCTCGCGTGTCCTGCTTTTTTCATTCGTCTCGATGGGACCTTTGACAGAGATTCGCAATTTTTCCCAAGGAAACTGTATTACTAGCTTTACAGTAACGAGTTACTTTCCCTTTCGTTTATTTTACCTTCCTTTAGACTTATAAGTCTCGAAAAAGGAAATTCCTTTACATTACTCTCCTTTTTTCTTTTCTTTTCTTTTCTTTTCTTTTCTTTTCTTTTCTTTTCTTTTCTATTTTTTTCTTTTTCTCTTTCTATTCGTCATTCTAAAAAAGACATTTCATTCCGATTTGATACTACCGGTACAACCTGTATTCCTGACTACACACTTACACTTTACTTTACGCGTTTGTTTTCAAGTTCGGATTTTATTCGTTCGCCGGTAAAAAAAATTATTACTTTTTCTTTATTTTTTTTTTTTTATTTTTTTTTTAGTGCTCATGCATCGTACGATTTCGTACAAGTGAAAAATCAAAAGACTAATTCGCGACTATCTACTTACATGTCAGCTTATAGAATATATACCAGAAAAGACATTTAGAAAAAAAAGCACGTACACGCACATGCACGCCGCACGTTTGTCCGGTTCATTAAACCCGTCGACTCTTTTTACGACGTTTTGAAATACTTGAAATTCTGGGCCATTGGGAAGAACTATTAAAACAGTTCGTCGAATTTGATTCGACGAATTTGATTCGACGAATTTCAACAAGACCATAGTAGTTGCACGCAAAGGAAATTATATTTTCGCGTAACGCGATATATCGACTTCTCGAGACTCGCAAAACGTCACGTAAGGCGAGGCCGTGATAAAAATTCGTGAGTATGTATTTAAAAACTGGGCGCACTTATGTTATATAGTACATTATTATCGATTAGTTCACACAGAAATACACACACACACGGACACATACGATTTTGTTTCTGATTGAAGTAGTACGATTCGAATTTTTTTTTTCTTTTTTCTTTCTCATTTTTTTTTTTCTTTTCGTTTTTATCGGTCCGAAAGACAAGTGTATTCGATTTCATAGTCGTTAATACGTGGTAAAAAGAAGCCCCGATGAGGTCGACTGTGGTCTACCGTTTGACCTACATTAAGAAGAAGGTAAATGTATAAGGGTGTTTCGTTCTCTTTTTACTCGAGGAACACATTGAAATTGCTACAAAATTTGTACCAATCTACGCAACACCGATTCTTAATTTTCCTTATATTTCATTTCCTTTTTTTCTTTTTCTTTTCTTCTTCTTCTTTTTTTTCTTTTTTTTTTTTAATTTAATTTTATTTCTTTTTCCCTCCGACACATTAGAATATTTATGTTCGTTCTCGTTATTCGCAAGAGTTCACACGATTTATCGGTTCCTAAGAAAAGCACCATACGTCATCGTTCTCCCTCTCGAATGTAACATTAAACGTTTCACCACATTCTTATAAATAATGTAGATACTTTGCATTCATGAAAATGGATTACACGAAGCAATGAGTATCGCGGTTTACGTTCGCTTTAAAAAGTATTTATGTATGTATATACGTGTATATAAATACATATATATATACGTATATCATTCAACCGATGAATGTAGGAGAAACCGATCTCCGTGACATTTCGCTTCGATGCAAATAAGATTAAAGCTTTTTAATCTAGATAGTGAATAAATGTCGAATCTCTTTCTCTATGTTTTAACTATTTCGATCTAAAATGAAATGTAACGAGAAAAACAAAAAGAGAGAAGAGAAAAAAATTGAAGAAAGAGCAGCAGTTCGACGGCTTTTTCAAAAGGCAATGGTATGTACATGCATATATACGTACATACATATATACATAGATATACACATACATTTTACGATCCATTTGGTCGTCTCGTGGAACAAGGTAGAAGGGTGAAATACACTGTAAATGGAAGCAACCAGCATTCTAGGGCAATTAGAGTCCGAGCCCAGGGACGTTTCTAATACAAAGTCGGATTTCAGAATAGTGTTGTATGCTCCACGTGTCTCGTCCGATGAAACGAGAAAGAGAAATATAGATAGAAATAGAGAGGCAGAAAGAGAGAGAGAGAGAGAGAGAGAGAGAGAGAGAGAACGCAACGTAATACTTTAATATGCTTATACGATTTTACATTTCTGCGTGTTTTCGTAGAATTTATTCGTGATCGCATCGTGCACAGTGGGTCATTGTTATCGTGCTCGATGCACGAACAACGTGACCAACTTAATTATGCACACACGTACACACACACACACACAATACGTTTATATATTATAAAGATAAGTTTAAAATGGAAGAAGAAATAAATCATCAATCAAATAATCTTTGTCACGTTCTCATCGATCGATTTCTTTTCTTTTTTTTTTTTTTATTCCTCGATACTCTTTCAAAAGAAGAGCAGGGTGTAGTCGTAAATAGGTTTCGAGAGATAAGACCAGTCTGGCATATAACGAGTGGCACATGTCGCGTGCTCATCACGCGAACGAAATTATGGCGCACGATCGGTTCCTAGCGGCAACTGTGCCACGTTTGCAAATAGGGGAACCAAAGAACAAAGCGTTCGTTGCATCGAATTTATTCTCGGGGGTTTGTCCCTATTCTCCTTCAGTAATGTTACGTCGTAAACAGGGCCCTTGTCATACTTCACGAACAAACGACCAGTCTTACACAGATTCACACATACACAGATAAATTCCTTACGCTTTTCTTGCTAATAATTTGAATATAGATCGATGCACTCTTATTATTAATTGATTCGTTCATTCATTCATTCATTCATTCATTCTTTCATTCATTCATTCATTTTATATTAGACATCTCATGATTTCGTTAAAAGATCAAATTTCTGGTATATAAGTACGTACATTAAAAATGGCCGAAAATAAGCCTAGGGAGAAAAATCACAAAGTTCCTTTGTCGAGAAAAAGCGAGCCAAAAAGGCCGAAAGCTTGGCGTCCAATTTCGATGGATTCTCCAGCTTCCTGACAGATTCTCCCCTCATTTCGAGGGGCAACCCTTCGTACGAGTACTTTTAGTACCCTCTAGGGACGACCTTTGGATACGTTCATCAAACGTACCGACCAATTTCCTTCCACCTATCCGCGTCTTGCATTTTGGTCTTTCTTTTACTTTTAATTCTTCTATTTTATCTACTTTA
Source organism: Vespula vulgaris (assembly GCF_905475345.1). Lineage (NCBI taxonomy): Eukaryota > Metazoa > Arthropoda > Insecta > Hymenoptera > Vespidae > Vespula > Vespula vulgaris. The sequence goes on along the minus strand of NC_066593.1, from coordinate 820,844 downwards.
ATTTTTTCTTTCATATTTCTACGCATTTTTTTTCTATGTCTTTCTCTTTTCCTTAAACACGTGCACTTACATAGACGTAGACGTTTTTATTCTGTCCGACCGTTATTACACGTCGGATAAACCGTCGTCGATTAGGCTAATTTTAGAGGGACGCAACGGAGCTCTCTCTCTCTCGAAACGCACTAGTGCACGGGATGAAAATTTAATCCTTCGTGGCCTTCGATGGCGCCGACGATCGATTGTAAAAACACGGAGAGAATGCAAGGGGATGTTAGTGCGTCTGAGTTGCGTCGTCGTCGTCGTCGTAGCCGTCGTAGCCGTCGTAGCCGTCGTCATAATCGTTATCGTCGTCCAATTGTAAGGATGAACGAGTAATAGGTACTTACACACTTTCAGTTAAGGATCTAACTATACTTTCTTATTACAGTTTAAACCACTTCGATCTTTCGAGGGATATCACTTCGTTTCTAAATTATTTTATAAATAGAAAGATGAGAAAGAGAGAACGAGAGAGAAAAGAGCTCCCATTCTTATTAACAAAGAGTCGGCCAAATTTCTTGTTGGAAGCGTATTTCGATGGAAAGCCAAACGTGTCCTAGTTTCCATGGACAAAGGAGTACTCCAAGATTTACTTGGAAAGTTTAATCCTATTCCATAGAAATACTCGACGAATAGACGAAAGAAAGAGGTATAGTGTTTCGTCATTTAATAATTATCATCCTACGACTTAACTAATATTTTCATTTCTTTTTATTTCTTTTTTTTTCTCTCGCCTTCTATTCATTGATGAAGGAACTGGAATTAAAAGAGAAAAGAAAAGAAAAGAAAAGAAACGAGTTAAAAGAGAAAACGGGACAGGAAAATTACGTTGGTAAAGATTGAGAATGACAAGCAGGATTGGCAAGGATCCCTATTGTCCTTTTTCTTGTTGTTTCTTTTTTTTCCTTTTCTTGTTCTTTTCATTTGTTCGAACGCAAGCGCGAGCAATTCGGGTCACCCGGTATATGGGACGACCTGGTTCAGGTTTTTAAAACGTTTCCAGGATGTGTTTAGATATGGACGAGAACGTTAGACCGTTATAGCGTTGAAAAATCATTCTTCGAGGAACACCATGGTTTTCTTCCTGGATAGTCTGGTAGTGGTGTAACAGGGCGCACCCTCGAATTCATCGTGCTCGCGAATGGTAGGCGGCAATAAAATGTCGTAAGTCAGGCGAGGGTGTTTTCTCTCTCTTTCTCTCTTTCACACATACACACGCACGCGCACATACACACACATAGACGCATATAGAGACACGAAGAGACACATACACGAAAAAAGAGTCGAGGGAAGGCCTAGGTAAAAGGCCGAGGGGAGTCATGGAAGCATCGAACACAGCGAGGAAGAACGGGGTGCACCCGCGTTTCCAACGAACCTCCCCACGTGCGCAGGCGCCATATCGATTTCTATTCGCACACAGCCTGCGTAATTTCCTTGTGTGTGTATGCATCTCTATGTAACATATAAACGTCTATGTCTATCTATCCGTGTACGTATACGAATACGTACTATATGCGATAGCTCTACGCTCCCATCATCATCCCGCATCCACAGCGATTCTACTCGTCGTTTAATGGACGATCGGCCTTCCTATGTACATCGAAGCCATCTTTTTTGTTTTCTTTTCTTTTCTTCTCTCTCTCTCTCTCTATCTCGTTCTATTTCACTGTCTTTCTTTCTCTTGAAACGCAACATCGAGTGTTTTTTAATCGTTGCTCGAGTCATTTCTATAAAAAGATTATATTTTACGGTATTTCTTTCAAATGTTCAATGTAAAATTTGTTCAATGGCGCATCGATTAAATGATACTCGTCATCGATAACGAGAACGTGAGGTCTTGTTACATAAAAGCAACACTCGTCCGCAGGTTGATTGTCTACAGTCGTACGTAACGTTAAGTCGATTTCCGAATAACAGATAGATCGAAGGCCTTGCAAACGTTTTGAAAAAAAATGATCATAGGAAAAAAAAAGGAAGAGGCGATATGTATGCATGTATGTATTTATGTATGTATGTATATACGTGCACGTTCGAACGTTCATCCGTATCGAGAAAGAATATTTTTAACCGGACGAGACCGATCGATCGATGCTCCGATCCACTGTTGCTTCCGTTTCTTTTTCTTTTTTCTTTTTTCTTTTTTCTTTTTCCCCATATCCGCTAGATAAAATTAGCTCCGAGCGTTAAATGTTTTGTTTCCTTCTTCCAAACGTATCTCCCCACCCAATTTGCTTCGCCTAACCACCTTTCCTCTCCACCTCATCTGAACTTCACTCTTTCATTCTGCTATCTGGTTTAATCGCTAGTTTAATCTCGAATCGATGTAGTAGAGTTATAAAAGATGAATAATTCTTATCAATTCGCGATATAAAAAGTGGTTCGTCATCGAAAGTACAATAGACAACTCGATCGTGTTCCACAATCTCATCCGTTATTTTTGTTCTTTTTTTTTTCTCTACATCCTTTTCTTGCTTGCTCTTCGTAGACTAGAGATAAAAAGAGAAGAGAGAAGTTTATTCGTTCAGGGCCACACCTGATCGTGAAACGACTGGGCGTGATTCTTTTTTCCTGGGAAATGCCAACAATGAAATCGGATCGGTTCGACTCGATCGGATCGGTTCGACTTCACGGGCCACCGATTCGACGGACAATGCCGAAAGTGAGCCCAGACGAAGGGTGGTAGTGGTAGGACAGTATGGCGGTTGCGGCGCCTACCAAGGGAAGGGAAATAGGACTGTATTAAAGTGCTTGAAATTCAATGCGACGACGATTTTGCCCATCCTGTACGTCTATCCTTTTTCTCTTTCTCTTCTTACGTCATTCTCTCTTTCTCTCTCTCTCACTCACTCATTCTCGTATACCTCCTGTGTAATCTCGTGTTGTCGATAAAGAAAGGAAACAGATCGCTGATAGACTAACGAACGTTTTGTAATTATTTATACGAAAAATGTTAAAAGTAGAGAATATTTATATTCGATAATATTTTTTAAATATTTATATATATATATATTAAAAAAAAAAAAGAGAGAAAGAAAAAGAAAGAAGAGAAAAAAAACTTTTGAATGACGATTCGAACGAATCGTAGTTACCTAATATATATCTCAGATAGGACGAATCCGTAGATCATCATCGTATAATACTTCCAGTCGGCTATCTAATTCTGGCTACTGACCTAACTCACTGGCAGTCGACGGCGCTCGCGCGAAACTTGCAATGGTGCCCGTTAGTTACGTGGGTGGCATTTGCGCGTAACGATTTAAAGCGAATTTCCTGGAACGATCTCTCCTTGTTTACGTTCGAAAAATACACCGGGCAAAAGCAAAGCAAAGAAAAGCAAGGCAAAGCAAAGCGTGGCATGGGCTTATCGTTCGTGCGAACGGCGCTCGTATCGCGCGCCAACGAGAGATAGAGAGAAAGAGAGAGGGAGAGGGGGTGAGTAGGAAGAGGAAGGAAGGGAGGGAGGGAGGTAGGTAGAAAATTACAACGAATAAAGTAGATCGACTCTGATCTCGTTAGAGGATAAACGATTATCTCGAATCTATAAGACCACGCGAGTTAAATCCTTAAGATTCTGATATCTTATGAATTGAGAAATGAAAATCGATTTTAAATATGCGCACGTTACTAATACGGCGAAGTAATTTTGATCATTAATTTCGTTAAATTTCGACGGTGTTTCTGGCTTTTCTTCACCCTGGTTCGATTGATTGGTAATTTCGTAGTGATACATAAATAAGACACAACCCGGAGCATACCTATGTATATACTTCCGTGAATGCAAATTAAACGTCACGTCGTGGGGAGTTAAAGTAAGCCGAGCGAAGTAAAGATACGGAATAAACGACTAGTTGACCTTTGGAATCCGATCCGATTGGCGTTGGTGACATCGAGCCTTGGCTATTGGCAAACCGCAAGAAAAAAAAAACTGGTTCGCGTTGAGGCGTTGTTGAAAAGTACCTACTTATTCGCCTTTTAAAAATCTTTATATGCAGATTTATGTAAAAAAAAAAATAAATAAATAAGAGAAGAGAACAAATTTTCTTTTTTTTTTTGTAGAATTTTCTCGTCGTTTATAAGATCGTTTATAAGAATTTTTCGAGATCGTTAAAATCGAGGAATTAAAATGGCGAGGTTTCTTTCGATGAAATCATTTTGGTACGCACGCTGATGACCCATCGCGAGGAAGAAGGCAAGATCCGAAATAACTGCGGGTCGCGTGCATCGACTTCCTGAACCTCGGAAATTTCTCGTGTGGCTCGTCTTCGAATGTATTTCGATCGAACGAGTCATCGTCGTCTTTATCGGGTACGTGGTTAATTCGTGAAATAAAATAAGATCGATGGGTATAAGATAGTCGATTGGTTTAATTCGATCGTGTTTGTTGACTCATCCGTTCGCCTTGAAATAATATTTCGAATGAAATTAATCGAATTTCTCGAAAGTATCAACGAACGAATTCGTTTTCTTCTTATGCATCCGTTCGCGTTTATATACTTTCTCTCTTTCTTTCTCTTTCTTTCTCTTTCTCTTCTTTGCTTCGTGTAAAGAGAAGGAGAAGTCGATTAGATTATCTTTGCCAGCGGCGCATCGTTGCATTTAACCTAAGCAATTCCGCCAATTGACTCCGCACACCCACGATCTTTAGGAAGCGTCGGAATAGGACGTGTTCTGTTTATATTCCAACGCCTTTATCCGCATTCCGCCATTAAGATGAATTAAACCGACTGCAAAATACATATATCCAGATATAATGTACATGTATCGCAGATATATGTAAATACTTTAGAGTCTATCTTCATACGTACATATGTACGTGTGTATATATATATATATATTTATATATACACATAGATAATAGGTACATATGCATATATACATATATATGCTGTTGTGTAACAGTTAGAGCCGTCTATAGAGAAGCATCGAACGAAATGACCTATCTCCGACGATGATCTATCTGCACGAGATAGCGATCGCGAAACGTTAATCATCGATGACGCTAACGAGTATCGATAACGAACACCTTAACGAGACGATATTAAAATCGTAAATACGGAAGAGTAGATATTCGAGTCGGAACATCGGGAAATGGGAGAAATCGTAGATGAGAACCCATGAAGGTAATAATTATAAGAATGATAAAAAAGAAAAAATCCAAATTGAATAAATGATACAAACAAATGAAATAAAAAACGGTACGGTGAAAGAAAGAAAGCAAAAATGAAGGGAAGGATGAATGGGAGGGTGGGAGGAAGGGTGGGTGGCACACAAAGAGAAAGAGAGCAATTGTACTCGACGAAGCGAAACGCGGTAGTAGCGGTTAACATAGAACGTGGGAAAAAGGAGTCTCTCGTGACCGATTGCGAGTAGTAGTGTCTCAAGGTCAAGCTTAGAGGCGACAACACTACGTCGCGTGCGAGATTAACGAGTCGTTACGGATATGCATACGAATATGTACAATGAATGTATACGTACGTATGTAACGTTTACGTGTAAGTAAAGCTCGTTTATGACTCGTTATTCTTACGTTCCCTCTCGCTCGACGTATTCGTATAAAAAGAAGAAAAAGAAATAAAGGAAGGCAAAAAGAAATGTATATACACGAAAGGAACGTATGCAAGAAGAGAAAAATAAGGAAAAATTCCGACCATTCGTTATGCGTGCCTTACTAATTATTACCGACAAAAAGAACAGGAGGCACGTGTTTCTCGCGCACCACCACCACTAATACAAAGCAAAGAGTAAAATATAAGCCTCGAGAGAATTTATAGATTCCACGAGATGCCTTGGTGAATAACTGAAAGTAGAGGGAGAAAGAGTGTAAGAAGGAAGGCAACGAACGAACGAACGAACGAACGAACGTTGGGACGATTAGAATAAGAGAGCAAAAGAAGACCCTCTTCGTTGATTTCATTACTTGCTAACGTAATGACGTCGCTTAACACGTCGTAAATCTTTCGAGGCGGAAACCGAGGATGATCGTAACACCGTGAGATAATTTATACGTCGTGGGTTTTCAAAGAATTTATTAATCTCTCTCTTTTTTACGTAGGTACGTAAGATCGTGTTCGCTCATTGCTCGTTATGGACGACGCTGATAATAGTAATAATAATTCTCGTTGTTTAAGACCATTTATAAAATCAATTTTACGTAATCGCGTAAATCTTTCCCTTTCATATTTTTCAAACGTACGTACGTACGTATGTATATCGTAAAGGATAAAGAGGAAAAAATTGTAGTTTGCCATAATTGTCGGTTCACGATAATATCGTTTAATCTTAGGAAGATCAGTCCCCGAAGGCGACTTGCCGACTTCATCACTCCCATAGACCTATGAACATCGCCATAGAGACAGGAAGGTGGACGCTCGATGAGAATCGCTTTTCACGCGTCTCTCTACAAAGTAGCAAAGTGGATGTAGGTGTATGCGCGTGTATATTACTCTATGTCTGGGTGAAAGAGAAGGTGTGATAGGGGACGCTTCTGTGCTCACTCGCATATCTTCCGGGTCATAATGCCAGCAGACAACGTCGCGGCGCATAGACGTTTCCTGGCACCCAACCAGCTGCCAGAATCCGTACAGGTTCATCCGTACGGCTAGAGAGAGGGTGTACCCGCTATCTATTTTACCCTATCTCGATGTAGCTCCTTCAATTTTTCCAATTAACATTTATTTACATACAGATATATACCCGTTATATCTATCAAAAAAGAATGATATCTATGGTATTATTATATGTAGTTACGTAACGAGTAACGTCGGAATTTCAAGTAATTCTATATCGGTAAATAATAAACGATAATATTTTTATTCAATATTTTGCGTAACGATTAAACAATATTACGGTATCTGGTTAGTAAATCGATAAGTAACGTCGGAACGATTAAATAAGCGCATGGTGTTAATATTTATTTGTATATAAAATATTGGTAATATCTGTATGTGTATCTTACGTGATAATAAATCGATCGTTCGAAGTTCAACTCGATTCGATTCGATTAGATTATTCGCCCGCAAAATGGAAAATTCGCCAAATCGAGAATCGAGTATAGGATTTAAATGCAAATGTCGCGAGGTGGCCCTTTTAACGAACCTACCCCTTTGTGCATTAGCGAACTGTTTTTCCCTGTCGTTGTCCGACGCCAAGGCAGGAAGGGAAAAGGGTCGCCGACACGTAACCGAGGGTCGTGCGAGAATCGTTTACGTGAGCGTTCCAGGACAAGAGCGTGTGTTCAAAGGTTTTCCTACGGCAAAAAAAAAAGAGAGAGAGTAAAAGAAAGAAAAAAAAGAGACAGAGAGAGAGAGAGAGGGAAAAAAATAACCGAGGCAATTCTTTCGAACGAAAAGGATTCTCCTTTTCACGTCTCGTCTGTCTCGTGTCTACCTACAAAAAGAAATTAACGTTATGCGTAAATATCGATTTGTAAAACTTAGTTCCTCCATTCGAAAGAAACGATAATCACATAAACGAACATAACAGAGAGAAACTTCTAATGCTAAGATCGTACGAGAAGAACCGTACGACGAGCGCGACCCGTTCGTCGGACTACCTAATCATTAACATTATCTTTTTACGTTATGGCGATCGGCCAGTTATTTCGTGACGAGACAACAAATTATCAAGCGATTAGAATTGCGAGTCAAACTGAAATAACCGATATATATTCTACTCGACGATTCTGTACGAATCGTTTCTTAACAGAAATAGAAGACGACTCGAAGCTTAGCGTAGTAGACATATCTACGCAAATAAGTATGTAACTACTTACGTATCTTACGATATAATTCGATTATCGATCGTAACGAAAATATAATTCGGATTAACACGATCGCGTTTGTAACATATTCAGACACGTATACTCACTTAATAACTTGCTACGTATTTCGTTGTTCCCGTAGAAACAAAATATCTATCAGTCTAAAGATCGCTGACCCGGGTGCACTTAATCCGGTCGCAGTGGATAAGTATTATTAGTAACGAGGCGCGTCTAATGTTACGTTTTACCGCCTCACCGTTAAACCTACGCTCGAAGACACTCGAATCGCGTCGATGTCTCTCTCTCTCTCTCTCTCTCTCTCTCTCTCTATTTATCTATCTATCTATCTTTCTCAGTATCCTCCCCTCTTTCTCTCTCTCTCTCTCTCTCTCTCTCTCTCTGTCTCTCTCTGTCTCTCTCTCTCTCTCTCTCTCTCTCTCTGTCTCCGTCCCTGTCTCCGTCTCTCTTTTTCGCGTAGGTAGAACGCAAACGAAGGCAGTCGAGTTCCTTAGGGTAAGAGCTATATACACAGAGAAAGATCCGCAAAACTGACCGCGGAGGACGGTGGAGGTATCGGGTATCTAATTATCCGAGGACTCGTTTCTTACGCCTGTGTTTGTATGTATGTATGTATGATGTACCTTTGCATATATATGTGTGTATCTATGTGTATACGTACGTATTTACTTACTTACTTTGTTGCACGCGCGCATAAGTGCACGCGTACTATACTCCTAAGCGCAGTATAGCGGCTTCTTAGTGATCCCCAGGGGTGAAAAAGAAAGAGAGGCTCATAAGTATTTTCTTTGCACGCCGACACGCTCTTGCAAATCCTTCTCTTTCAACTTTTCTCTTTCTTTTTTCTTTCTCTTTCTTTTTTTTCTCTCTCTCTCTTGTCGCATGTGCAACGAACGAAGTATTATATATGAATGTAAAAAAGAAGAAACAACGGATAACAGAATCCTTTGAATAGTGATACATTTTGAAGAAATCGCATGAATGGAAGGATTCTGACGATCATTGTTTTTCGAAGCGATTTAAAACTATGATCGTCCTGCTTGACATTTCCTTTTACGATATCACTGATGAAAGAAAAAAAAAAAAGAAATCAGGAAAATTCTCTACGATAAATGAATATCTCTCTTCTCTTCTTTTATATATATATATTTTTTTGCTATATTAAAAAAAAAAAGAGAGAGAGAAAAAAAACTTAAGCGCCCTTGTTCAAACAGTTCTGATCAATCATCAGTTCGATATTTTTAGAAACTGAAAAAAATTCTCTACGATAAATGACTATCTTTCTTCTTTTCTTTGATATATATATATATTTTTTTTTCTATATTAAAAAAAAAAAGAGAGAGAAAAAACTCCAACACCCTTGTCAAAAATTTAAACAGTTTTGATGAATCATTAGTTCGATATTTTTAGAAACTAACGGAACGCTCCTAATCGAACGGGGGAAAGGAAAACGAAGCGATGTAAGTAGGCATTCGCGTTACGGTTCGCGATTACTACAGTTACGTTAATGCCGGTGACGGGGAAACGATGAAACGTCGTTCGAAAGCTATCGTTATATGCGGTATATCCTCCTCCGTTCAGAGAAGAAGACGTGCTTCCTGCATGCTCCGCCATGGACCAGCCACTTAAGCGGGATTATTACAGCGTAATTATTAATCCTCTTTGGTGGCCTCTCTCTTTCTCTCTTTCTCTCTCTCTCTTTCTCTCTACAGGATGTAGAGAGAAACCGGAACGTTCTATCCTGTTCTATCTCAAACACACACATACGCATATATACAACCTTTCCGTGCAGAGATCGTTTCCGTTAGAAACACGTTTGTTACAATCAACGGTCAATGCATTTCCAAAGATTTTTTTTTTATTTTGCAAATATCGAAAATTGCATCGATTGCATCGATTAAATAAATAATCGATCAATTGCATAGATTTGCTCGAGATCGAAATTATTAAAAGAATCGTAAGATTAAAAGGGCTGCTTTTCTTTTGGGTTCGTGAGATTATCTTTCTCTTTTTCTTCTATCTGTTTTTTTCTTGAATGAATTACACGAATCGATCGGTTCGAAGGAATCTTAGAGTGGGCCGTGCGACACCCGACGTGAAACCGTTAAGGGTTTTAACATCGTGTTTACTCTCTCGAGAGCGCCGCGGGACGCTAAGGCCGTTGTAGCGCTCTCGTCCGACTACGCGTTATTGTCGTAAAACGCGCTCGAAACGATCGAAGCGTAAAACGAACACCCACGCACTCCACGTTATCTAGCTTGCTAGCTAGCTGGCTGGTAAAGCTAGCTAGCTAGCTAGCTAGCTGGCTAGCTTCGATGACTGGACGGTCCTTTGAAATCTCTCGAGGATACTGTCTGTCGAGAGAGAATAAGAGGAAAGAAAATGAAATAAAAGAGAACAACAGAATTGTTGTTCGAAAGCCGGAAGATAAACTACCATTGTGTTTAATCGTTGAGAAAACATTTTATTTATTTTATTAACAATAGGTATAAGATATATAAGATATAAATAATTTTATTAACGATATATCTATGTATATATATATATTTTATATATATGTGTGTGTATTTATATATATATATATATTATATTCATGATATGATATATATTAAATCGATTTCAATTTACCGGGAAAAAGAATAGAAACCGTGGACAAATACGAAACTTCTCTCTTTCGTAATGTCGAATGGTGCTAAAGTTCAAGGCTAGGATAGAATAAGTGTATTTCGGATTAGCGGATGATTAAGAAGAATTTGAAGGAGGTCAAAGTCCCTTTAAAGCATTTCGTCGTAACCAAAATTCGTCGTGGTCATCATCGTGCCGGAAGTGGTGTTTGAGGGCGAGAAGATATCTCAGAAGAAATGTTTCGGTCATTCGTTCCAGAGTTTCGTCGTGCGGTCAGACGACAGGCAGACAGACAGGCTGTATCGTGGGATCGTGTCAGAGGCGTAAGCACTTGAGATTTCGCTTTAAACTTGGAATCATTTGCAAAGAGGATAAATATGTTGTCGACAGAGAAATCGAGAATATTAACGCGATGAAAATGTCACGTAAATCGCCGTGTTTATCCGATCGTTCGTACGAAGAAAAGATAAATGGTCCAGAGTGGCACATATACGTACGCGGCGTTCATCTCGACGGCCTCGTAATTAAGTTTCATCGTTACGATAATTGCTTAGACAATATAAATCAACGTGTTTTATTTAAGATTACCTGAGAGAGAAAGAGAGAGAGAGAAAGAGGAAACAAACGGTATAGAGATTCTTTCCAGTAGCATCCTTCCGATCTCAAAACTCGCAATAGCGTTACCATAAAAAGCCGTTCTATCCTTCGCTTTTACCGTAAAGTTGTTCTCCTTGAGAACGTTTAATTGTGTCGTTTCTTTTTTTTTCTTTTCTTTAAAGAGTGACTAATCGTTCAGACACTCGAAAGACCGAAAAAGAGGTTAAGAAGACTCTTCTCGAGGAATACACTTCCGTGTCGAGTCGCGCGACCATCTTCGGGTCACCTGAAAGAATCATGCTTCCTACGTTATTTTCTCTCTCTCTCTCTCTCTCTCTCTCCCCCTCTCTCTCTTTTCTCATATTTTTGCCGTCGTGCTCGTTTTTCCTCGGCTCTAGACTCGCTCGAGTCTTTCGAGTAGGGTCTCTTGATTTTTTTATGCCAGAGAAAATAACGTTTGGAAATTTCTCTCTTCCGCAATAATATCTACATTGTCTTTTTCTTCTTTTTCTTCTTCTTCTTCTTCTTTTTCTTAGTCGTCCGAGTCACGAAAGAGTAAGATCGCGAACTCGTACCAAACGGTTAGGCACAGGAAGTCACGCTGCCGGAAATCTCGTTCAAAGTAACGTTACATTACTCGTAGCCGGAAAGGAGAAGAGAAACGAAAGAGATAGAGACAGAGAGAAAGAGATAGAGGAGAAAAAGAGAAATGAGAAGAAGATGGAATGCATGGAGATTTCTCGTGTCTCTTTAACCGTGGGATCTTCGAAGAAATTACATTGATTAATGGACTTTAATTTTCTCGTTTATTCAATTTCCACGCTAGTTTAGTATGACTCGAATATCTCATATGTTTCTCTCTCTCTCCCTCTCTCTTTCTCTCTCTCTCTCTATTTACACATATACGTGTACCGAGAAGATACGAAATAGAAGGCGACTTATATACGAAAAGAGACTTTATTTAAGGAGCTGTCAGCGCGTAAAGGACGTCATTGTTATTATCATCTGGAGAGACAATCGTAAAGAGATAATAGAGTCAATGTCGTATAGTCAGCGACGGACAGTGATCGGAGAACAACGTCGTGCTTAATAAAAGTCATCATTGTAAGTTTTCTCTCTCTCTCTTTTTCTTTCTATCTTTCTTGACAGGGTGCAAGAACGTGAAAGTCCGTCAAGTCGGTCAACCTACGCTCGTTGTTGTTTCATCGTTGAATCAAGCGTCGTACAAAACGAGGTCTGAAATCCGTACGATAAAAATCTGAAATAATCGAGAGATAATCTCGGTTAGCGTGTCCTCGCAAAGGGGAAAAAGAAGGAAAAACTATATACAACGACAATAGGAAAGCATCAGCGACGCGTGTCCATTTCTAAGTTGTCACGTGTTGTCCGCAAATACGTAACTGCGTTTGTACGTAACTGCGTCTATCAACGAGAGCTCGACGAGATATTATAAAGCGATGAATCGTCATCGTAATAAACTACCTGCAACAACGAGCGGGACGGAAGCGAATGTTCGTGGCAAGCGATGATGACTCATGCTCGTACCCTCGTCATTCTCCTCGATTTATAACCTAATTTATAATTTTTTCATCTCTCTCTCCCTCTTTTATTTTTATTTTTTTTTCTTCTTATTTTCTTCATTCATTTATTTTCCGTATTATAATAGACATTATTTCGTATAGCTTGAAATATATATTCTATTATAAATTTTATTAGAGAGATCTAATAAATTTATTAGAGAGATGTGCATCGGACGAAGAGAGAGAGAGAGAGAGAGAGAGAGAGAGAGAGAAGGAGAGAGAAATAAATAATAAAAAAAGAAAAATTGAATCGACCTCGAAGACGCCATAAAATTTCATTTCTTCCTAACAGCCTTCGCGATATCTCTGTCTGTCTCTCTTTCTCTCTCTTTTTCTCTCGAGCACACGCTGCAAGAGGAGACGGCGAGGCATGCAAATTTATCAATTTAGTGGCCCCGGTACACTCGAGAGCATTGCATCATTGCACCGTAATCGCAACGCCAGTGAACGGAGAGTCGGCTTCAGAGAGAAACCAGGCTAGCGTAGCGCGCTCGTAATTCGTCCTACGCTTTATCGTCCTGGAATCGAGAGCGAGGGCGGCCGAGGGCGGCTTTCCGTTCGTTTTCTTAGCAACGAAATTATCGTCCCACGCAGAGGGCACAACACGTCACGATATAATATATCGTACGACGTAGAGGATCAAAGTCAAAACGTGTTAACGTATATTATAAACTTTTTCCTTTTGCAATTCTCTGTCTCTGTCTCTGTCTGTCTCTCTTTCTTTCTCTCTTATACCATATCTTCGAATGAGATAGCACGATTCATTCTACCATTCGTTTCTAAGCATATTAAATAACTTATCGAGAAAAACCGGATCGCTTTGCGGCACGAGCATCTGCTTTTCTTCCGGGCGATCGACCCAACCGACCGACCGACCGACCGACCGGCCGGCCGGCCGGCTAACGTTCGGCGGTTCAACTTAAAGCTGACTCATGCCATGAACTCGATAATACGACGATACCGTTTATCGTGGGTACTTACAAACTCCAGAAAGTCCCCTTACGAATTGATGCACCCCTGGAGAAACAACTCATTATTTTCATGGCTTGGATCCAACGAGGAAAAATAAAAGAAAGAAGAAAGATGAAGAAGAAAGGGAAAAGAGTCTCTTTGTCTTTTCCATTTTTCTTTTTCTTTCTTTCTTTCTTTCTTTCTTTCTTTTTCTTTCTTTTTCTTGTCATTCTTTTACAGGTACTCCTTTTTTCGCGAACTCAACCTGATTTTTTGACGTTGCTCCTGGCTCGGCTGAGATCGATTCGATCTCTCGTCCCTCGGCATTTTTCATTCTTACAATCAGTAAAAGAGAGATAGATAGATAGATAGAGAGAGAGAAAGAGAGAGAACGTTTACCAGGTGTCATCGACCTCTCTCGGTTTCTCACGCGTTTGCTCGAGAAGAGAAAGATGTACATACATATATATATATATATATACATACACACATGCAAGAATGCATGCATCCATGCATGCATCTATGTATGTATATATGTACGTATGTAAGCGTCACCTGTCTGCGAAAACAGGTGCCTATTCATGCAACGAGATCATCCTCTCTCTCTCTCCCGTTTTCCTAGACTCTTCTCTTACTTCCTCTTTTATTTCGTCTCCTCCTTCGTCATTGAGAAAAAAAAAAGAAAAGAAGCTGAAGCTTAGTAGTGTACACAAGGCTCGTTGAAGTCCAGAGTAATAGGCTTTTTCGAGACGACGACGACGACGACGACGACGAGAACGTCGACGACGAACAACGATGACGTTGTTGTTGTTATTGTTGTTGTTGTTGTTGTTGTTTTTGTTGCCTCGTGTTTTCTAACTTCATTCTTCTTATTTACCGAGGTGCATCAGATCTTGAATAATTTTTTAAATGCAGGTCAACATCGTTTATTTTGCATTCTCCGGGTTGTCAAAGGAACTCGATAGTTTAAGGATCAAGATTATATATATACACACACATACACACAATCATGATAATCTACTATATCACGTTTTCTCTCACAGACATGTATGTGTTACTGATAGTTTTGATTTCTCTTTCTCACAGACGATCCCGATGCTGCTCCATCAGACACACCTACAGATCGTCACTTCCGGAATAACTCGCTTTACGGGTAAGTTTGTAAAAACTCGAAACAAATGAAATTCTTTCCCTCTTTTTTTTCCTTTTTTTTTTCTTTTTATCTATCTCTTGTTCTCTCGCTCTTTCTCTTTCTTTCTCTCTCTCTCTTTCTCTCGTTGGTCTGACCTCTAACTAAAATCGACCGTAGCAATCAACTGGCGAAAGAAAGAATCGTACCCACGTGTATGAAAGGAAATAAAAGAAAAAAAGAAAGAGATTTGCATGATTACGGTATTTTCTTGAGTCTTAGAATATTCCCCAACCAGTAGTAGTATTTCTCTTCTTGCTTGCCATTTACATGCACGCTCGATCCCGATTTCCACAAAATGCTAGATAATTATGCCAAGATGGCGAGTAGGGCGAGCAAAGGAAAAGAAAGAGAAAGAGAAAAAGAGAGAGAGAGAGAGAGAAAGATTTGAACGAAGATTAAACGTGATACGTGTATACGCTAATTTTCATTTTATATTTCGCATTTTAACGAAGCCAAAATCTTCCTTTCTTCAATAACTCAAAAATATAGATAGAAGCATGGCGTCGACGAATATTTTGGCTATGCGACCGAAGGAATTTGTTTGTAACGGTATCACGTTCCAAATGTTTCTAATAAACAAATTTTTCAAAAACTTGTTGGACTCGCTCGATATTATTTTAAAGATACCGATCGTTACCGTACATAACGTGTCTTAACGCTATAACGTTCTTACGAGAGAACTTTCCAAAAAATAAAAAGAAAACTCGGACGAATTGGACGCATAAAATTAATGAAATATTCAACGACGTAAGAAACTAGTGCTACAGAAGGATTAAGATCTCCGTATATTTGACGATCGTTCGTG
This sequence comes from Vespula vulgaris, assembly GCF_905475345.1. Lineage (NCBI taxonomy): Eukaryota > Metazoa > Arthropoda > Insecta > Hymenoptera > Vespidae > Vespula > Vespula vulgaris. Next base: position 805,278 of record NC_066593.1, on the reverse strand, counting down.
AAATAGGGACGCGTGACTTTTAAAAAATTGTCTGATTACGTTAAAAGGGAATATTGAAATCTCGGCAATGATTATAACGACTACGACGACTATGACAACGACGACTATGACGACGACGATTTTAATGAGAGAGAAGTACGCGACTCTTGCGGAAATGATGACGCGGCGGGGAGTTCGAGCGGAATTAGTGGAGCGGACTAGAAGCAGCTAGAGTTTAAAGTATAGTAGTAGAGTAGGTATATGTATGAGCAGCCAGCCAAGTCAGGCTGCCATTCCTGTAACAACCTTTCGGCCGGGTTTTGCGTCGCACTCCTTCGACACCGTTTCTTTGCCACGTACGTTCTCGCGTAGTAAACGTATCTTTCTTTGCGCTTTTCTTTCCATCTACGTTTGCAAGTGGAAGATGAAATATATTGAAAGATGCAAACGTCGAAAGATTACGTCAACAAAGCTTGCGTCTTACGTAACGACGACCGTGTAGTAAACAAACCGTATTGCCTGCAAAGCTTTATCGACATTTTTGTTGTTGTTGATGCACAGTACGATGATTTACTTTATTTCGTTTAATAGTAATCATTTTTTTTATTTTTCTTTTTTTTTCTTTCGATGTAAATCTTTTCTCTAAAAAAGTTTGGAGGAGTAATATATATTATTAAAGATATATTAAACGTCGAGGTTACGTTATTTTGTAGGAATGTGTTGGAAAAAAAAAGTATGAATGAAAGAAAAGATATACGTATGTATATATGTATATGGTGCAGAATAAAGGAGTGTTTAGACAGAGCGATATGCGTGATGTGAAAGAAGATAGTTACAAAGAAACGATAGATTTTGAGAGTGGAGGAGGATATTAGAGGAACGACGAGTAGCACGTGGGAAGAATGTTTCGTGTATGGGCGCACGCGCACTTTGTATGTGTGTATGTGTCGTATGATCGTGTGTGAACGAATGCAAGACAAGAGAATGCGAATGGACGGACGTACGAATGGTCTTTGTTTAGGAACAGAGGAGAGGCAGTCAAAGCTGAAGAGTCAAAGAGTACAGAGCTGAAGAATCAAAGAGTCCGATATATACAGGGTGTCCCATTTCGAAGTTCCACATGCAATTATAACATTCCCCGAACTATAGCTCGTTTCAAAAAATATTTCGAACGAAACCTACTTTGTTTCTGGGGGGAGATGCGCTAAGACAATTTACGTCGGTTATAAATTTTCTCTAGGCGAACGTTGTCTTTTCGAGATTTCAAGGTGACCTTAGTTTTTTCTTTCTTCTTTTTTTTTTTTATTATATGGAATCGTACGATTTTATTCGAGTACACGCGTTAACCCATTTCCGGAGACATTCATTGACCACTGTTACTTCGAGGTAGGTCAGGTCCCGTTATAAAAAAACGAAAAATATATAATTTATTAAAAGTATATTTTTGAAGTTATTTATTACTTTGATATTGAAATGAATTTATCGGATTAAACCAGTATCTACTGATATTTTTTTTTCTAAATTATCACCGATCGCAAATAAATAAATCGTCTAGAAAAATGTTTACATAGACCTCGAAGAACGTGTATATCCTGATATATTTTGTGGTAATTTTATTAAAAGACCCGATTTATTTCAAGTCCCGTATCAAACGTCACTATGTGATCCGATCGCGTTACGTTATTAGCATTAATCGGTTTACCATCGTAACGGTAATCCTCGAATGACCGTCGATCGTCCCGTCGTAGTGCACTCTAACGCGTTTAATCGGATGATGACGAGCAACTTCTCGGTTAAATTCTCGAAGAGGCGACGAAAAGGATAAATACGAGAGGAGATGACGGCGTAAACTCGTTCGCAAGAAAAATTTCTTGGGCCGTCAATCTTAAATTTGCATTTTTAATTTAAATTGCTAATTAAAACCGTTAATTACTTGTGTACGTATTCGATCGTTCAATGAAATGAATATAATTTGGTAAGATTTAAATATCAACGAGTCGAGTGATGTTATTATTCGATTATTAGGAGAACGATAAACATGATCGCGAGAGTTGAATCAAGCATTCGTTACGTAGGTACATACAAATAATAACCACCGTCACGACCTTTCTCCATCGCACGATCTCGTGCACGAATGTGCACCATTACACGAAGTAAAGAGACAATGCCGTTGCACGGCATCAAAAGTATTCGTATGTATGTACAAGTTGGCGAGACTTGCCATTACTCGTGATGGTATGTATACATCTATACGTTATACTAGAGGAAGAGAGAGAGAGAGAGAGAGAGAGAGAGAGAGAGAGAGAGAGAGAGAGAGAACCAAAATAAGAAAGGTGGACAGATGTGAAAAGAAATATTGTCGGTTGCACGAGTGACGTAAGTGAAATCTTCGTCGATTAACAATAACGCATAATCGTTCGTATTGTTTACAGGCGAAAGTCCAAAGGACAATGTTGTCGTATATGTTACCGACGGAGGACAAACCACCGCCTGGAGAACCGAATCAAAATCATCAAAAGACTCAGGGGAATTATCGGAACGCGAGCAGGGTGCAAAAGAGTCCTCGAGAGCAGCAGCAGCCGATTCGGCAAAAGACGACGGCCTCCTCTTCCATAAACATTTCCGTTGCAACGACCTCGCCGAAAAAGTTCGTAGACGGAACTAGAACTATGATAGTATCGAGCAGAATCGAGGATCAACAACCGAGCTCGATGGATCGTCATCAATATCAGCAGCAACAACACCCTGTGCCTTCGGAAAGTCCGAAGCACAATGGTACATTAACGAAGAAGTCTACCCTTCACAATTCAACGAGGGTAACCAAGGACGACAGCCTTTACAGCATCGACAGCGACGCGAGTACGGTCGGTAGCGATCGGAAGAACAAAATTCTGAATGGCGCGAAGCACGCCAGTCTCAAGAGGTAAGGGAACCAAGTTCTTCGACTAAGTTGCGAGCTTAAGTTAAGCAACAGTGGTAGAGGGAGGCGGGGGCAGGCAGATCGAAAGATGGAGATAGAGAGTTCAAAGGTCATCCGAGAGCACCTTTCTAATTCGGTTCTGCTAGCTCGGTCTTTAACCTCGGCTCTCCGCTCTCGCACCAGATGCCACGTTATATCGAATCTCTCTCTCTCTCTCTTTCTTTCTTCCTTCTTTCTCTTATCTTTCTCCTCTTCGTGAGATTTACTTTCGCGTGGTACCTAACTTTATACTGCATGACTGCAACACCGTACAACACGGTCTATAAATTCCTGTCGAAAACGTCAGGAATGAAGAATCCCTAACCCGTTTCTCCTTATTTTCTCTATTTTCAATGAAAAATCATTATTAACTATCGTTTCGACGATTATTTATATCGTCATTTATTCTCTATATCGTTCTTTATATCTTTCATGATCGTCGCATCGTTAGAGTCGATGTTACAACGACATATCTATGTCCGTTACTTTTTTCGATCGATACAGATCGGAAGGATTCGATTTAGTTCGTTAATTGCGTCTCGATCTATCTAGACAAATGATATATCTATTATATCGAGTCTTGGACTATCTAGGACAAGAGAGGCAAAAACGTATTACCAACTAAGTTACACAACGGAGTTGCGATAATGATTTATAAATACATATTAGTTTGTCTTGGCTTATAATACTTCAGCGTGTTCCCACTTTTATATCGTTCGAAATCAAAACCTAGATCACGAAATGATATTATTTTATATACGCGATCGTCGAACAAACGCATCGATATCGCGTATACTCGTGCGTATAGATACGATTGTTTTTTCTGTTTTTCGCTCGAATCTCTCGTTTTCCTTAAAAAAAAAAAAAAAACAGAAAGATAAAGAAGAGCAGAAAAAAAACGGAGAACAAAAAAGATAAGAAAAAAAAAATAGAAAAATAAAGTAGTGGACATTGTGTGTGTCAGTCGATGAAGACCAGGTCGCGTTTGACCGACGGGAAGAGTACAGTGCCAAATCTGACAACAAAAGTGCCAAGTGTTGCAACAGAGAAAAGTTCCTACTCGCTTTTGAAAGGCGATTGCATCGACTAAGTATACGAGAAGTCGAGGGAGAAATATCGAAAGGTCTTCGCGTACTTCGTAAACACGTCGAAAGAAAACGAAAGAGGGAGAGAGAGAGACAACGAAGCGAATATAAAGGCAGCTTTGCTATCGCTTACACGACTTTCTTTCACGACGGAGCGCCTTTTCGTACCTCGTGTCTACGATCTTTTACGACATTTATACGTGGGGATAGGTCAGGGTCAATCGTCGTAGAGTCCTCGTTGAGTTTTTATAGAGCTTCTTGCGTGCGGATGGAAAATAACTGTGGGGTCCGAACGTCCAACGTTTTGATTGTCGAGACGAGTAAAGAATGATATCAAAGTTTTTTCTTCTCTTCCTTTTTTTTTTCTTTTTTTCTTTTTTCTACGCATTAGATTTCATTTAACAAGTTTGATTGATTCAATTGATCAATAATAAGATGATCAATGATTTTTAATTGATCAATTAATGAGGTATCTTAACCGCTCGATTTATTAATACGTACGTATTTTAATCCGTGCAACTTAATAAATCGTTCGAAACGTACGTTATAATCAAGCGAAACGAATAATTTCACAACGTCGGGTACAAAAACATGAAGTAGTTACTCACCGAAATCGCTAAAAGCTCGTTTTACTTCGCGACGAAATTCATTGCCAGAAAATTATTGCGTTGGACTTTGCTTTCCCTCTCTTCCTCCCTCCCTCCCTCTCTCTTTCTATTTTCGTACGTTTCGGGATTTTTAACAACGACGATTTATACCGGAAATACGTACTTACAACGACAGTCGTCAACTGCAACGAATTAATCGTTAATCTTATTTTCATATCGGTTAGAAATATTTTCTCAAAGGATCATTTCAATAACTAATATTATCGACTCGATAAGGATTTTCGAGGTGTTAGAAATCAAATGGTCAAACTATGTTATCTCTTTATGGATTTTCGACTTTAAGATAGGAACCCTTGTCTGAGGTTAACCAATGATCCCTTAGTATTGTATCTTTCGTTGAATCTTTCAAAGGGTTGCCGTATCTCTCGATTCTGGTGCACTTTAGGGGTACATCAGAAGTGGATCGATAAAAGGAGCCAGCCGGTCAGCTAGCAGCTAGCAGCTAGCAGCTAGACTCGGCCTCGACCCCGACCCACCCCAACCTCGACCAATCCAGACACTTACTTACGCTCCGTGTCCGAACGCCTTACGTCCTTCTCACCTTTACGTTAGACTTAGGCTCGACGACACCTTCTGACGTCTTATTACTTTGGCTTATCCCTTTTTTCTTTTTCTTTTCATTTGTTTCCTTTGTTCTTCTCGTCGTCGCTCGAATCGAACGAAATCACAACGATTTTCGACCTCGTCGTTCCTTCTCAAATCTCTTTCTTTCCTTTTATTTTTTAAGTTACTCAAGTTGATCGAGCCGTAATCGAGACGATTTAAAAATATTCTTTTATATAGGCTACTACTGTTATCGACGTACGTTTTATTATTTCTTATCGTATCGGATCGTTAATCGTTATCTTTTAATAATAGAAATGATCGAGATTATCTAATCGGATAGATCTCTTCTAAACGAGGAAGTTATAAAATCGAGGAGTCGTCATAAAAGTCTCTTTAACAATATCTCTAGTTTTGATCTTTCTAAGCCTTTCGAAGGAGTAAAAGGAAAGTAACCGTTAACGGTAGTTTGCGAGCGATTCATTCTTCTTCGGTCGTCTGCTCGGTTGGACGTAATTTCTAGCAGCAGCAGCAGCAGGAGCACTAGTAGTCAGTACTAAGCGCTATAGAAGAAGTAGTAACAATAGTAGTAGCAGCTCTTTCGACTTCCGTCTTCTAAGCTTCTTCTTTACCTTGAGAACGAACTTAGCCTTCTGCGAGGTCTCGCTCGGTCGAGTCGAGGCGCGAGGGTCCTCTTCTAAATTACTACACTACGGTGCACGAGAGAGGGGTTGAACAAGTATAGCAGGAAAGAGAGAAAGATAGAGAGCAGCATAGAGAGCAAAATAGAGAGAGAGTAATGAAAGGGATGTAAGAGAGAAGGGAGAGAAGAAGAAAAGGACAGAGAAACCACGGTAGTCGAACCATAGCTATATTCGTTCGCTTGCGGAACCCTTCTTGCTGCTGCTTCGCGATATCGAATCAGATCTATTAGCTTCTGCTTTGCTCCGCTCGTCTGCTTCGTTAATGGCGCACAGAAACGTTCCACCACCATCTCTTTCCTCCACCTTCTCCCTCCTCTTCTTCTTCGACATTAGGGGAGAAAACAAAGGCACCCACGTCTCGCGGGAGTCGCCTTCTCGAATGTTACGATCCACGACTACGAGGATAATTTCTTGATTATCACGATTAAAAGAGAATTAATAATCATCGACTTTACCATATTTTTATTATGCATTTATTTATTCGGATAATAGCAATCGACGTTATCTATATGTACATTTCGTTTTCCTTCGTCAATTCGTCGAGGAATTATTAATCGATCTACGTCAAAGAATTCGTAACGCTTTTAATTTACTGATTTCTTTTTCTTTTTTTTCTTTCGCTTTTTTTCCCCTTTGTTTTTCACCACCGATAAGAACACCAATAAGAGTTATGCAATAAGAGATATATTCCAGTTAAAGGGGAAGGATCCGAATATGAAAATAAAGTTTAAAGGGAAACGCTTGGTATTTCTAATGTTCCAAACTATTTTCATATGTTATTTTTTTCTCCCTCGAACGTCGGTATCGATGTTTACCGTTCGCAAAAAGGAAAGAAAAAAGGAAAAATAGGAACAAAAATAGAAGAAAAAAAAAAACGATAAAAATAAACGTCAAAAAAGTCTTCCAACTGGTGGTTACCGGGCGTAATACGCGATAACATCATCGCCAACGACGATTGCGTAACATTTAATTAACCGACTTCGCAACGGCGTAGATCGCAGAGTCGAGATTCGGTGCACGCCACGTGAGATTCCTTTATCTTCTCTTTTTCTCTTTTCATCTCTTCTCTTCTCCTTTCTTTTCTTTTCTTTTCTTCTTTACTCTTTTCCTCTTCGTTATAGTCCGTCCAATGACGACGACGACGACGACGACGACGAGGAAGAGGAAGAGGAAAGAGAAAGAAATAAAGAAAAGAAAAAAAGAAGAAGAGAAAGATCTGTGCGATGAAAGGATACTTTGCGGTTGGGAAAAGTGTCTAACTGTCTAACGATGGAACATAACTTCCGTCTGTTTTACGAGATCTCACGGAGGAACATCTAACGATCTAACAAATTAGCTCTTTAATCTCGAATCTCGAATCTCGAATCTCGTCTTACTTGCGAGGGTAATTAGTCTCTTTCTTTTTCTTTCTTTTTCTCCTTTTTCCTGCTCGCTTAGCGTCACTAAAAAATGTTTTCAGTGACGCAATCGTTCGGCCTCGTTCGTTTCGACGGCTATTTTTTATCGAATCATATTTTTTCTCTTCTCTTTCCTTTCTTTTTCTTTTTTTTTAGCGTTTGAATAAATTTACCAACTCGCGTGTACTTTATAAAATAGATATGTATTTAAGTGTGCAATTTTTTATCTTTTTCTTTTTTTTCGTACTTTTTTCTTTTTTTTTTTTTTAGAAGTAGAAAATATTCGAAATGTCAACGTGACCGCGCCAATGGGAAGCGAGAACGCGACTAGAACAAGCGTGGCGATTCGTAGTTACGTCATCGAGTTAGCACACAAGCGTGTTGCGCTGACATGTTACACGTAAATAGAAAGTGCATATATATACGTGTATATCTATATACGTACGCGCGCATACAGTTGCGTGCGAATGTGTATATGCGTTCAATCGTGCAGTTCTCCTCCAGAAGTGCAGCCAAGACCACGTGACTTTGACACATTGCCGCGATCGAGTTTGACGAATTGACCGCTACGTGGCAGCACTGCTTGGTCATTTCTTCTAACAACATCGCATAGTAAAAGTAAATAGACAGATGTATGTGTATATAATATATACGCGCAAGTACTTTGAATTTACTAATCCTACTCGAGTGTTTGCTAATTGATAATCGCTTCGCTCGTCAAAACCATTACGAGGTTATATTTGAGAAAATATTAGAGCCTACGAAGTTATTTTCTTTTATCAGTTTTGTTACCCTCCTTTTCTTTTCTTTTCTTTTTTTTTTCTTCTTTTTTTTTTATATATCTTTCCATCCTTTCTCACTTTTCTTTAATTCGCGTAGTTGTTTAAACTTGAATTTACGATCAAAGTTCGATACAAGGTTGCATAATAAAAGTTTATGTATGGTCAACTAATAATAAGATTACTTTAATTGCATTTGAATCTTTTTTCAACAGACGTACCGACCGACCGACCGATCGATTCTCGTGTTATAGACAGTTACGATTTACTGTTGAAGTTGGGAACGACGTATGAACCTTACCTATTTATATATATATAAATAGATACGGTTCTTACACACACACACGCTTATATATATATATATATTTTTTTATTTCGCGTTACCTCTATATATATGTCTTTTTATTTTCGACTATTTAATACTTCCAAAAACATAAAGAATTTATCGTTAAAATAAAATTTCTCCAATAGGAAGATTGAGATTCGGATGGAATCGATAACGTTCTTCCCTCGTGTACGTACGCGCGTGTATGTATGTATATATATATATATATATATCATACTTGAGTCCCAGTAATCCGATCTTTCGATCATGGAATTTCAATTTTGATATCAGACCGCCTAGCTCCTGCGGTCACCGACTCCCTTACTCCGTCGACTGTCACACGATAGGAAACTGAGGTTTACGAACAATATTTTTACGATCTGCGTATATCCGAGGTAATAGTTTGAGTCTGCATCTCGTAAAAGACAGACAGACAGACAGACAGACAGAGAAAAGCAAACAACATACGACTTATTAAACCGATAAGTAAAAACGTAAGAAGAAAAAGTATTAAACTCGATCGATCAAATAGTATGAAAGATAATTTTTCATATAATTGTTTACTTTTATCTTATTCGTCCGTTTCTTCTTCTATGTCTTTTTAGAGTGTCCTTTGGCTCCAGCAAAGGGTCGATGGTGGAGACTCTTGTTTACGAGACTCCTGTTCAAGAGGAACCAGAGATCAATCACTTTTTGGACCACAATGGCCGCTTACCCCCACCTATGATACCTGTACCTGACACCGAGTAAGTTAATTGTACCAACCTTTCCGAAAAAAATACGCCTACGCCTACTCGGCCTCGTTGCTTACTTACTTACTTACTTACTTACTTACTTGCTTGCTTACTTGCTTGCTTGCTCTCTCGCTCGCTCGCGTGCGTTTTCGATGACGTCATTAAACGGCGCACCTAGCACCGAAATAACGTTTCGCCTCAATCGAACCGTAAGTACGTGCACTCGGGGCGGCGCTCCTAATCGCCGAATGAAAATCGATATTTCGTATTGCTCAAGCTTTATCCCAATCGAATAGTATTAATAGTCCGTTATTACATTTTCACGGATAATGATACTAATGATATAAATCTAACGGAATCTTTGCCTTGAATTTTTGGGAAGAAAGAAACTCGTTACATTATTTTTTCTATTCGATGAAACGTTCTCCATCATCGAGTATTTACATAGAAAAGACGCGTTCGTTTTCGCGTTTCCTTCGTCAAAGACTCTCGCCGGAAGTTATCCGGCAACGTCTGATGCAACTTTCTCAAGGTGGATCTTCTTCGATGGGAATCCGAGATACAGACGTTACAGTTAACGTTGATCAAAGGCTCAGGCTAGTATCAATGTTAAACTCTATCGAAGTCAAACAGATTTTTCTTTTTTCTTTCTTTCTTTCTTTCTTTTTTTCTTCTTCTTCTTCTTTCTTTCTTTTCTTTTTCTTCCCAAGGCAAAAAGCAAGAAAACAAATTTTCTTTTAGGATCGCGAAAACGTTCGCGATATCTCTGACACGCTTCAACGTTTCCTATAATGCAAACGGAAATTTCCTGGATATTGCTTTTTTTAAAAATAGGGAAAGAGAGAGAGAGAGAGAGAGTTCTCACGTAAAAACGGCGAGACCAACTTATTTCGCGAGCTCGAATGCAGAGAACGATAGATACGTTGAAGATCAAGCAGAAAGTCATTTTTTCAATATCTTTACTTCTCTCTCCTTCTCTCGAACGCGTATTTTCGTCACTGTCACATTCGTCCAACGATATCTCAAATCGAAGCTTCGATTATCGGACTTCACATATCGACACTAACCCAACCAGTTTTCTCAAACCTTTCTATTTTCTCCATCCTCTTTCGATATTCATTTCTCATACATATGTATACAAGCGCGTATATCTATTTCCGATTTTTCTCGATAACGATTCCGTAATTCATTTCATAGCGATGACGAGATATTATTACGTATTCCCGACGCGATGTCTCGTCGTTTAACCGGATCAAACGTGATAATGATCGTACGGTGCGATAAGTAGCCGTCTATTAAGAGAACCGTACGTAGGTGGAGACTTTGAGGTGGTAGGTAACGCGAACTCCCAAGCCGCATCCGTAATTGTATACTCGTGAGATAGAAAGAAACTGAGTCGAGAATTTTTTCTCGAAAAGATATCAAGAAATAGCTCGATCTTCGGTGACAAAATTTTATCTCTTTTTTACTCTTTTTCCTTTCTTTCTTTTCTTTTCTTTTTTTTTTTTTTGTTTTTTGTTTTCGCCGTCACGAAGAAAAATGAATAAGTTACTCTAATGACTTGACTGACTTTGAAATTATCACTATTATTAGACTTTAATTGCAGTTATATGCAATATACATTTATCGTCGTAAACTACAGTACATCTGCAAGGTCATCCCCTTCTGAAAGGAAAGCCTTGTAAACCACCATCCACATATGTACGTATATATGTATATAGATATTTTGCGACGCACCTCGCGGCTGCGTGACGCGCCGGCGTAGCGAAGTTTCGATAATAACTCGTAGTAGGTTCCGATTAGTCTCGTTACGTTGATTAGAACGGTACTACGTTCGTAACTAGTTTCCTGCTTCGTCGACGGTTCGAATAGAAAAATAAAAAGATTCGTCGAGTGTAAGCGAGTGATCGAGAACGATTAGGCAAACGTTAGATAGTCTGGTCTGATTCGAGACTTTCGTCAAAAGTAAGAAATAACATCGAATAGTATTGAAAAGTTTCCACGTCATCGATTTTCCGAACGATGAAACTTTCTTTTAATCGCCGACGAAAAAAAAGAAGAAACAACGATTAAAAAAAATTAACGAAAAAAAATATTTAACGATTGCAAACAAACGATTCAAATTTACCGCTCGTATCATTTCCATATCGATACGAAAATTATCAACAGCGCCGTGAACGGAGCACTCGTCGATAGAGTTTGAACTCGTTCACGTTAGATGGCGGGACGAGGAAGCGTTCTTCGGAAAGTTTCGGTCAGTAGCCGAGCGTAAGCCGAAGCAGACGCAGGCGTGGTAAAGCTTTCGTAGTAGATAGATAGACACGAGCTCGTGACCGCTATACTTCGTGCTTACTCACCACTACTACGATTATAAGAAGTGTGTTACTACTACGAGTCCTATACGGATCCTTCATATCGGTTTGCGTGTGTGTCCTATCGTATATACGTTGTGTTGGTAGACGATATACGTCTCTCTCTCTTTCTCTCTCTTTCTCTATTTCTTTCCTCTTTTCTCTTACATTTCCTTTCTCTCGTTACACCCGCACAGTAACCCTCGTACACACGTACACATACGTGTACGTGTACGTGTACATAGATACACGCACGATCGGTGTGTTCTTTCTCCCTCCCTTTCTCCCAAAGCTTCTCCCCTTCTCCTCCTCCCCTCTTTTCGCTACTTCTCCTTTCTTCTTCCCTGCTACACCCTACTACATCGTTCTCCCTCTCGATCGGCCTACGAACGTACCCAGGATAAAAAGGAAAAAGAGCGCGCGAGTCTCGAAGCAGCCGTAGAGGAGGAAACACGAACAGTGGATTTACGCGAGTGCATCGTCTCTCTACGTGTTTCGCCTATCATCGAGGGTAAAGAAGACACGTTGGTTAGTGAATTAGTCAAAAAGTACTGAAAAACTACCGAAACCCGAGACACATGATTTAAACGAATCGAATTAAATCCAACACCCCGTAATACGAGTAGGGATAGAGAGAAAAAGAGAGACAGAGGGGGAAAGTAAAAACGAGAGAGAGAGAGAGAGAGAGAGAGAGAGATCTGTTGTGTTCTACGCGGGGAAGTATAATCGGATCGATCCGGTGTGCGTCCGGTGCGAGGATACTCTGAAATTACATTTCTCGTTGCGTATTCTGGAACTTTAATATACTCCAGGTAAGATGGATCGATCGATTTCCAATGATTCAAATAAAAATTTTGAATGATTATATTAATTAGTCGGGCACCGAATAATTGATGTGTATCTGTGATCGGTGCAATAAATTATTTCTATTTCTTTCTCTTTCTGTCTTTCTTTTTTTTTTTTTAATTTTCTTGTTCCTTCTTTTCTTTTCTTTTTTTTTAACGTAGAATGTTACTATAGCACGATGATAATTAATTACGAACGGAATGGTTCAAAAGCGCTAGATAAAAATGTATTTATCAGCTCGTTAGATTCTTTTGCAAGAAAAAGTATCGATAAAGTCGAGGAGGAAAGTTACGGAGGAAAGATGCCGGTGAGAGAAAGAGAGTACACGAAAGAGATGCGTAGTTTCTAACCCGTTACCATGGATACCAGCCATCTTGACACACTACCCATTCCTCCTCCACCACCTCCACCTCCTCCTCCTCCTCCTCCTCCTCCACCTCCTGCTCCTCTTCCCCTTTCCCAGCCATATTCGTATTTTTCCTTTACTCCTGTATCCATGGAGAGGCACCGAACTTGCAAGCTCTCGAATTCTGTCATTAAGAGGGAGAAAAAGAAACTCTTTTTTTCATCTTCGTTTATTCCGAAAATAATCACGGGTAGAAATTTTACTGGATATCTTCTTCTACGAACGTGTTCCGTGGAAGAAGAAGAGAGAGAAAGAAAGAAAGAAAGAAAGAAAGAAAAAAAAGAGAGAGAAAGAAAATGAAAGATGGAGAGAATAGGAGAGAGAGAGAGAGAGAGAGAGAGAGAGAGAGAGAGAGAGGGGGAGAGGGAGAGGGTAGAGAAAGGGTGGGGGAGAGAAAAAATCGTCAAAGTTGTGTCGTAAACTACGAAATTAGCGCACGATCCAATTCGAGTTTCGGTCGAAGCGGTGAAGCTGTGCAGATGCTGTCGTTACGAAGTAGGAGTTAGATAGATGTATAGACGGAGGTAGAGAGAAAGAGAGAAAAAGAAAGACAGAGAGAGAGAGAGAGAGAGACAGAGGGAAGAGTAAACGGATGTTGTGATTTATTTGTCGGAATAAAGTCGATGGTAGAGCTCGTTTTATAACGCATCCCGCATACCGCGTTGCTTTTCATTGGTTAGAACGAAAACGAACGTAGAGAATTATGGATAGGTCAACTGATAAACCAGTTTTCGATTTTTCTCGAGGTGCTTTGCTTTTTTTTCAACCCTACCTACGTACGATTCTATTTCCGAGATTTTTTGGTCTCCTCCCTCTCTCCCTCCCTTTCTTTTTCTTTCTCTCTCTTTCTTATTCTCTCTATCTCTATCTCTATCTCACTAGAAACGTACGTATCGAGCGTGCGAGTTGTCGTCGAGGGTGTAGACGCAACGGCGCCTACGTATCGCTCACGACACAACCGAGGCTGATCGATCTTATTGTTTGCAAAATATTCTCTTTTCCAATTGATTCGAGAGATGCGATGTTCAAAATAAGATAAAGGTATGTCGTTACGCGTATATTCGATTTAAATATCAAATTTTTAATTAATTATCCTCTACGATTTGATTAAAGTATGGAAGAGTATCAATAATTCGTTTTACAAGTTTTCATCGTCCCTCTTCGAAATCGATTTCTTTAAAGCGTTTTTCTCTTTTGTTTCTTTTTCTTCTTCTTCTTTTGTCTTTCTCTCTCCCTCTCTCTCTTTTTTTCTCTCTCAAAGTAGAGGACACTAATCGTACAGAAGACCCTTGTGTCAAAGTCACCACCGAACGAGAATTCGTTAGAAACGTGTTCTCGCGGTTAAAGAAACGAATCGCTCGTTCGGAATAACGAGGAGAAAAATAACGGAACGAGGGAACGTAGGAGAGAGAGACATCGTTAGAGAAGCGAAGAGAAGAGAAGAGAGCCCCGATGATGTCACGGGTCTCAAGGTCGAGAACGTCGCTTTGTTGGGTAGGTGTTGGGACTGCTTGCTTGCTTGCTTGCTTGCTTGCTTGCTTGCTTGCTGACGCCAGACTACGATGCAAAAGTCGTTTGCTCGCATTGGATAATGTTAATATTCTTCAACGACATACGTACATACATATAAAATACGTACGTATGTATGTATGTAGGTATGTATCGTAAGCAGACGTCGTTAAAGAACCGAGAGAATGTAACTGGAATAAACGAAGTGTCGTCGCATATATGTATTGCTGAATTAAATGTACGATCAAAATTGAATCGATCTTACGTGTCTCTTTGTATTTTTGGAACTCTCGGTGAAAGAGCATGCTTTCGCTCTTCTATTTTCTTCCAAAAGAGAAAAAAAGAAAAAAAAAACAGAAAATCAAGGCTTCGAGCGAACGACTTCTTCTTCGTCTCCTCGTTCAGAGTTTTTAAAATAGGAAGGACGTTCGGCTCGATTTGGCAATTCGATGCGAGAAACGAACGAGTCGATTGTCTCTGAGTCACGACTGTTGCGTTCAACACCGGTTGGTTGATTTGTTGGTTTGTCGGTTCGTTGGTTGGTTGGTTGGTTGGTTGGTTGGTATCGTATCGTATCGTATCGTATATTCGAACGATAGTCGCTGCGAAAAACACGAGAGACGATAATACGTTCCGTGACATAACCGTGAATTATTATATCGGTCTCGAAGATTAAAAGAGAGTAAAACTGTTGTACGTCGGTTATTAATATTTTTTGAGAATTTTTCAAAAGACGAAGAAGAAGAAGAAGAAGAAGACGAAGACAAAGACGAGGAAGAAGAAGAAGAAGAAGAAGGAGCGATAAACGACATACAAATATTATTATTATCATTAACGAGTTCGAGTTAATTAATCACAATAGACGAAACAACTCTTGCGAGTTCCGAACGAGATAAGAAGTTAAACTCATCGAAGAGTACAATGTCTGTTCCACTAATAACATTATTGCTATTCGATATTGCCAGTTGTACGAGAAAGGAGAGATAAATAAATACTTCCCACTTGCGTTTAATTGATAATGAGAAAACTCGAGTTATAGTTTAAACGGGGGTGGGGGGGGAGGGAAAAATGGTATGACAATTTTAAACGTCAAAAACAATTTCTCTTGGATAATAGTACGAAGAAAATAAACGTGACGAATTCAAAGATCCGCGTCCGTGTTGAATCAAACGTCGAGCAGATAAGTCGAGTTTCGGAGGTTAAGAGATAACACTGTTACTCGCAAATAAAACCGATGAAAAAAATTGTGGGTGGGGAGAAACCGGTGTGTGTGTGTGTGTGTGTGAGGGGGAGGGAGGATTTAGGATGATAATACGATAGATTTTTAACGCACGTACAAATATTGGGAAACGGATACGAGGTCGTTTTAAATTAATGATATTTTAAAGGAAAATTCTTTTCTTCGTGCAACTCTCTCTTTCTCTCTCTCTCTCTCTCTTTCTCTATATATATTTCCTTTTTTCTCTCTTTCTTCTCTCCCTTTTCTGTTAATACTTGCGCCGCGAGTCGTGCATTATCGATGCAAGAATCGATTCCTCGCGTACGAACGACCGTGGCACGATGGAACCGGTTTCGAAGCAGACCTTGCCTCTCATTTATTTCGGTCTCCCTTTTTCTCTCTGCTTCTACTACTACTACTACTACTACTCTACTACTACTACTGCTATTACTACTACTACTACTACTACTACTACTACTAGTACTACCATTATTACTTCTACTATACCACTTTTACTACTCCTCCGTGGGTTCGACTTCTTTTTATTCGACTTTCACGAGTCGGTAGAAGAAAAAGAGAAAACAAAGAAAAAGGAAAAGGAAAGAGAAAAAAGAAAAATATATATATATATATATAAAGAGAAAGGGAAGAAGATTACACAACGTAGAAACTTGTGCAATCGTATGAGAAAAGATAAAAAAAGAAAAAAAAACAAGAAAAAGAGAGAGAGAGAGAGAAAAAGAAAGAGAGAAAAAGAAACACAAGCTACAAAGTTTCACAAAATGAAAAGCTTTTCCCTTTTTTGGTCCAGACCGACCTTCGATCGGTTTCTCTCGGCACGAAATCAGGTCAATGCTCACTTCCATCGGACCACGGTTAAAGAAGAAGGCTTTGAGAGATTGCCGAAGGGATAAATGGGCATAAAAGTAAACTCGGGAAGTTATTATAATATGGTATCGAAGGCGTATCGCCTTTCGAGACGTCGATTCGATGTTTCGTGACGTAATCCGATAGCTATCTTTCTCGAACACGGGCTTATGTATCATCGATTTATCCTCGTCGAAAGTCGGTAGTAGGTAGTCGTATATAGTTGTGTTGTCGTCGTCGTTGGAGGTATCTTTCTTTTTTTCTATCTCTCTCCGTCTCTCACTCTCTCTTTCTAACACACCCGATAAAGATAAGCAAAGATAAAATCAACGGCCATGGACGATAGGCATCGATCGGAAGATTCATTCATCGCAAAGTGTTCTCTCTTAGAGAACAGAAAAGAAATAGAAAAGAAAATTACAAATCGAGTTGTAGTACACTCTTCTTCCTTTGGCTGATATCCAGGATTATCACGGTAAAGGATACCTACTTGCTTCCTCGAGTATCCTTGTTACTGACAATTGTGACGCGATATGTGTATTTAGATACATATATGAATATGTGTGTACACTCTGGAGATCATCGACTACGTTGGACTCGACGAATCGTTTTTCTCGTTTTCTTCGCTCTATATACCGTAATATACAATCGCAACTAAGGGGATATAGGACGTTAACGTGTTCGTTGGAGCGTCACGACGTCGAAACGGTACTTTAATATCCACGACACGACGGAGCACCGTGAAAAGGAACAAACTCACGCTTCGAATCCTCCATAAACGATGATACTGCGTGTTCGGGACTGCTCACGTCGGACGAGTTCATTCCGAATAATCAATCTCGTTCGTTTGTGTATTCTCTGTTCTCGATTATTGTAGTATACTTTTTTCTTTCTCTCTCTCTCTCTTTTCTTTTCTTTTTTCTTTCTTTTTCCTCTTTTATTTCTTCAAGCTCTATATACGTATATACGGGAATGAAAGTTTTTCATTAGGTCGAATTAAATATTTAAAGAGCGAGAGATCATGAGAACATATCACATTTACACCACCCAACTCTAATATGATCGAAGATGTACGTAGGCGTAAAGAGAATGTCAACTTATCTCCTTCCTAGCATTGTAATCTCGAGTTATAAAAATTAATTCGAATGAAGTGGGTCGTGACCCGTCTCTCAAGAGCGATTCGTTCTTTAAAACGATAGTCAAGGTAAAACCACTCCGTCGAAAATATTTGTCGTCGTACAGAAAATTTTGAAATTTTCTTCAACGATGCACTACCGTTTAGGTCTACCGACACTTACCCTCCTTAATCTCTAAAAATGCGATCCCCTGCGGATAGAACTACGACGTACTCCTCTTTTTACCAACTTACCCCCTTCTTCACCCTCATCCTTATCATCATCTACTTCTCACGAGGGATCTCTCGAGGGATCATTTTCCATAGCTAGCTAGATAGCTTTCTGGCTGCTTGGCTGGCTGGCTGGCTGGCTGGCTGGCTGGCTGACTATCCAACTAGCTAGCTAGCTGCCAACAGCAACCACTCGAACTTTAAAGCCATCGTTTGCGCGGTCTTACCCTGCAGCCATCGATAACCCTTCTCGAATTTAATTTTCTTTTAGAAATTTAACGCAGCACCCCTCGAATGAAATGCACCAGGAAAATTAAACCCTGACTTTTTAATCTCCACGTTAATCTTAGAACAATTAAGAAATTTCCTTACTTTTCCTTCCATCTACGAAATGAGAACACTTTTTATTCATGCGAATTCATTTTCCATTAGTACCATTTTCTCTCTCTCTCTCTCTATTTCTTAGCTTTTTTACCTCCAAATACAGCATCCATTTGCAATGGACCATCGAACCAACACAAACGCGTATCGCGAGCGTCCCTGAATTTTACGATGTAGACGGACATACGTCGTGCGGAACGAGCATGGTTTACACGCATTGGCAACATGCCATTCGTGCAACACGTGAGTGCTATTAAGACAAGGTAGACGAAGGGGTGAAGAGAGAGAAAGAGAGAGTGGTTGGAAAGGCAAAAAGCAAGAGACGACGAGTCTCTTCTATTCCATTTTGCGTTTATCAAACGATATTCAGCCTCGCTCAAAGATATACATAGATAATCTTTTTACGAGGAGTCTTCTCTCATCTACGTAGAATAGAACACTAATACGGCGAATTACGTTCCGTGAAAAGTTACATAAGCAAGATGATGCGTTGTTAGGAGAGTCGAGTTACGTTTCCACGAGTGACCAAACACGTTTTGCTCCGTTGATAAGTCACGAATCTGGTTGGCACGCATTCCATTAATTATTCGTCTGTCGTAGATAATTTCTAACATTCTTCTAACATCTTCAAATATATCTCGTCAAATTTTGTTTCATTAAAAAAAGAATAAAAAAAAAAAGAAATTATTTCCATCTTACGTATCGATCCAACTAAAGATTGCTAGTAGAGAAAGATACAAAAAAAAATAGAAAAAAAATTTTTTTTCTTTCCTTTCTTTCTTTTTGTTGAACTTTTAAACGATTAAATCTCTTTCTCTTTCTCTCTCTCTCTCTCAATTGTTACATACGAAGGAATGATATTCTTGGATCTTTAAGTAGTAGGCTTAAGTAGTTACGATCGACCAAGAAGAGACGATGACTCGGACTCGACTCGTCTCACGAATGTCGTCACAACGAAATTACGACAATTTAAAGCGAAGTATCGTTGGTACTTTCGCCATTAAGTTTCCAACGTCGACTAGTTGCGAGTGGACCTGAACGTTAGTCTTTACTGAACTCTAGCTCTATTCGTTTTCATTGTTTTCTTTCTTTTTTTCTTCTCTTTTTTTCTTGTTCTTTTTTTTCTAATTTATTTATTAGTTTGTACATTGAAGGTTTGTTCAATCGTTTGATTTTTTTGTTTAACAGCGAAGGCAGAGAAAAGGTACGCGTGTCGTTGCTCGGTCCACAACCTTCGCCCGCTACACCTGGTGTCCTATTGTTGGAGCCAATTGCACCGCCTATTGGCCACCCCATCGACATGGCTGCGAGTCCTGCTGAACTTTTAACGACGCATTCTGAACACACCACCCCTGCGTATCACACGCAGATCAGGTAGGTTTCTTTTCCCTTTCTATTTTTTCTTTTTTTTTTTTCTTTATCTTTTGTCCTTTTCCATTTTTCCCTCTTTTCTTCTTTTTCGCATAATTTTAATTATATTAACACCGTCTAGGAATTATGCGAGTAAACCAATAAACCCGTTTGTTCGCTTCTTTGTTCGTAAGACAACGAACATAGTCAAGTCGAAATAAGAACGTCATTGTTCCACTTGCGGATTAGATTTGGTCGATGAGTGGAGTAATAAACGACTTAATGAAAGTGAAAATAGGGTCAGCGTTATTCAAAGCTATTGAATTAAAACGTTAACCGCGATACGACTAAATCATTAATCAATTTTCGTGACGAGAATATGTATCGTCTCAGATAGAAATTTCGTTTTTCTTTTCTTTCTTTCTTCTGTTTTTCGAGGATCATTCAAACGTCGATATTCGAGATCGATCCCGATTTGATCCGATTTCTCTTTATCGATATTTTTCTTAATGTCGCGAGTATTCGCTCGAGTTAGATTAGAAAGTAACCGATAATCTTTGCGGTTCATCGTACGCGTTAAAACGACGTTTAGGCTCGAAGTAATACGTGCCAAGGTTAACATCGTTAAACGTGCTTTTTACGTAACGCAAGTTCCACCGTTCGGCCGTGCCAATTTCTCTCTCACTTACCAACATTTTAAACGATTTACCGTCCACTACTTGGAGGAGATTGTAAGAGAAGCTTGGAGAAAGAGAGGGAGAGAAAGAGTAAATAAACTGTCTTGGTATCTATACAACGGTGATTCGCACCGGAAGTGTTCAAGTGTCGTATACCATTTAAGGACTCCCTGTCGAGTTCGAATTAAAAGGTGAATCCTGATCGATCGATCGATCGCTTGCTTCCTTGCTTACTTCCTTCCTTCCTTCTTACCTTGCTTGGTCGCTTGCCTCTTCGAGTTACAATCGATACGTTAAACTATTTTCGAATAGGGTCAACGATCCTTTACCTGTGACATAAGTTAAACTATTGTACATAGAAAAGAAATTCGTAAGAAAATTCAAAGTAATCGTTCGAATGGATGATAACCACTGTCTTCGGAATAATTAGCCTCCTGCACACGATCCGTGCGACCCCCGTTGCTTTTAATGGACCGGAAGCAGGCGTTCCTTTCTCTCTCTCTCTCTCTCTCTCTCACACACACACACACATACACACGCGCGCACACACTCCCCACCCTCCTTCTTTCTCTTTCTCCCTCTTCCGCGTTCTCCGTTGCATCAAACTCCCTCCGCGAAAACAGTTACCAACATTTCTTAGCGCACTTCGTTGATCCTCCGAGAACCTAGCAATATTCTCCTTCTCGCGTAAACTCGGTTCCAATATCAACCCCGTATCCTTTATGATTTGCTCGTTCGCTTTCGTTAAGCAAAACAATCCGAAATCAACCATAAATCTATCGAGGATTTGTAAAGAGAAACTGAAACGTACGCTCCGGGTAAATACGTTTCGTCCAAAAATAATCCTTCGGGGATCGAGAGATTACGTGATACCAAACAAATAAATCGTAGGCTCGCTGCAATCTCGTTAATTAATCCTTAATTACACTCGCTTCGAGGTTGGTCTAGATAACGGTCTATCAGATCAGTAGCTATCGGATCTTATCCTTCCTTGTATGTCTTTTTTCCTTTTTTTTTCCCCCTTCTTTTGCTTTTTTTTCGCCCGTCCTTTTCGTAGGATCGATTATTTTGTCGATCGTAATAGCATTATGATTATCTAGAATAAATGAATATCAAATCGTTTATTTCCATCGAATCGGTTCTTCCATTGCTCTCGATCCGATCCGATCCGATCGCTCATAGATAACTGGCCGATCCATAATTCACCGTAGTTTTCCACTTTCTCCTTTTAGTTTCCCCTTAGGATCGTAGTCACGTATCCATTATAGATACATGAGCAGAGACGAAAGCAACGGACGATTTCTCAAATTCTACAATTTCACCGTGTGATCTCACGTCGAAAGTACGCGATACGATACAGATATCGTAACCCCGCCGAAAGCTTCTTTCAATATTTCAATAACTGCGAAGATTCGAGAACAAGAGAAAACATTCGGAAACTTTCAAAAATACACGATCTTGAAATCTTTTTATGATACTAAGATGTGGATATTGGATCGTCTATATATCTATATATAGATATTATAAATACAACGAAGTTGTCGTGAGATCATTTCTTATTGAACGAGGGGGGAGGGAAAAAAAGAGAAAAGTTATCACAACCAGCAACCGTAGTAAAAAGACTGATCGTCCGGAAATTTTTAACGTTCGAATGTTCTCAAAGTTGTTGAAAGAAAAAGAAAAGTTTTGAGAAGGAAAAGATAAGAAGAAGAAACAAATATATGAAATACGGAAGATGTAGAAAGAGAGTGCGTAGAAAGCAATACGCGCATCCTCGCGACGCACGGGTATTCCTCCCTCTCCTCGAGCTTGCTCCGTTTCCGTGATCAGCTCCATCACCACCACCACCACCACCACCACCACCACCACCACCACCACCACCACCACCACTGCTACTACCACCACCACCGTCAACGGCAGCACCAGTAATACTAGGAGCACCACCTCCAACGGTACCACCTCCTCCATCAGCAGCAGCTACGCGAAGCAGAGGTAGCAGCTACGAAAGAGAGACGCGCGCGCGAGAGGAGAAAGAGAGAGAGAGAGAGAGAGACAGATAGAGAAATAGAGAAAGAGAGAGAGAGGATGAAAGATCGATATAGCGTGGGTGGTGGACGCGCAGAGGTGCGGTGAGCCACTGGCTAAGGCACTCGCGAGGGCCAGTCGTGCCGTCGACTGCATCAGCGAACCCGTCTCGTCATTCTCTTTCCTTCTACTTCTCTTGCGTTTGTATCTTTGCGGATTTTCTATCTCTCTCTCTCTCTCTCTACTTACTCTCCTTCTCCCTTTCTCCTTTTTGTTTTTTCTCTTTTTCTTTTTTTAAACCTTTGCTCTTTTTTTGTTTTCTGTTTCTATTTCTGTTTTCTCTCTCTCTCTCTTTTTTTTTTTTGATTTTTGTTTTTCTCTTCATTGCTCTTTTGTTTTTATTTGATATTATTACTATCATTTAGAGATCGGCATAGATACGAGATATGGTCCTAGCGCTATTTCTTCTTTCCCTCCTTTTCTATTCTCCCCTCGAGAAAATCTGAATCCGTTTGGATAGAATATCGAAATAGTAGAATACATACTCTACTGTTACTGCTATTACTACTGCTATTAGTACACTACTATTACTACTACTACTACTCGTTGTCTCTTCATCGTCTTCATCGTTAAGGATAGAAATCCACACGAGAGTGCACGTGCGCAGATGTAAGAAGGAAAAGTGACACGGAGAAACGAAAGCGTGTGTTCGATTTGTTTTCGTAATAATCGGTATTTCAGTTTCGAGTAAACGTGTGGAATGTGAGGATTTAGAGTGAGAGTTAAGCAAAAATAAAGGAGTCCGAATTCGATCGAGAGATTAGAAACTTGGCTCTGCATCTTGGTTCGGTCCATTATCTCAAAGTCTTTTTCCGGTATGGATATTCGAGTTGGTTTGACCTAGAGCGCTGAAGTGTCCATCTCTTTCGATTCTCTTCTTCTTCTTCTTCTTCTTCTTTATTTAGTAGATGAAGTATATATATATATATATATTGTTCCTGACCTTTACTTGGTGCTATCAAAAGCGATATCTCTCATTCGCAAGTGTTCTCTTTCCGCGGAAACTTTTACGTAACAAAAATCGCAACATAGATAATCTCAACGACCGATTAGAATATTTTAAAGTTCACGTAGGAAAAGGAAGAAGAAGAAGAGAAAGAAAAAAAGGAAAGAAGAAAAAAAAAGAAGAAGAAGAAGAAGTCAAAAGCCGGCACGAAAATCGTGGGGGATAAGAAGACGATCGTTCGCGTAGAAGCGTGTGCCAAAGATAGAGGGCAAAGAAAGGACTATCCTCTCGCTCGAGAACCGTGACCTGCCTTAGGAAAGTTCAGGAACGTACGAAGAAGCGACGATGGTTCTCTATTCGATATTACGAAAGAGTAACACTGTTCTTCTATTAACGCTTTTGCCTTCGTCACATCACTCAACGATCGGTTAACATCTTTCGTGCTAACGATCAAAAATAATTAGAAACGTCGGAACTATCGATTTTGTTGCTTCGATGAATATCCGTAGGTAATCGAAGGAACGTAGTGGCCTTGATCCATCATCTACGTTTTCTCCGGTTTAAACCGCAAAGTAGACAGTTCGGAAATAGGACAAGGCGTTTCGTAGATGTTATTTGAAAATATAATATGTCATATACCAAAGACAGCAACATCATCTTTTCTTTCAATTTTATTTTATTTTATTTTTTTTTTCGTTGCTCTTTCCATTCTCTCTCTCTCTCTCTCTCTCTCTCTCTCTCTCTCTCTCTCTCTCTCTCTCTCTCTCTCTCTCTCTCTCTCTGTCGATTGTTGACTACGACCGAGGACTTCGAAGAACTCGTGACAAGTACCTTCCACTAAGAGTTCCCGAGTTATCCACTCGGGAGTTATTCTTCTCTCCCTTTCCCTTTGATCTTCTTTATCCCGTCGTTTCTCTCTCTCTCTCTCTCTCCCTCCCTCTCTCACACATACTCTCTTTTCTTCTATCATCTATTATTAACCTTCATAGAAATTAATTCAAGTTACAGGACGCTCCAATTCCCCCTCTTGCTCCCCCTCCGAACACCCCTCCACCCTCTTTACAAAACGATCGAGCCTTTATTCATCTCATAACATAAATTTTACGCTAGAGCGAGAAATTTTCTTGAACGTTGTCGTTCGCATAATAATAATCGACTATCCATTGCATAATGCCATGTTCATGCAAGTAAAAACAAAAAGGAAAAGAAAAGAAAATATAAAGCATTAATTCTCGGCAAAATTTTATCGCTATTCTCGTAAACGCGTTTTACGACGATCTGTCCAAAACGATTTCTTTAAAAAATGCCTGCTACCAAGAAAATATTTCTACAATTTTACTGGCTCGGTTTAACTTCCATTCACGAATATCGTCTACATTCGTATTCGTAGAACATTTCATTCCCTTTCGCTCGAGGTAGATAAATAATATACTCTTTCTTCTAGTAACTAAAATATTTATATTAAAAAACGAGAACAGGCTTTGTAACGTTAGCCCATTAAACGTCGCCGTGTAAGGTATAAACATTTTATCGCTGCATGTTCCTATACTTCCCTTCTTTTCCTCCCTTCGTTTTATAAATAATAACGCGAAGGTATAACGAAACAGCGGGTGCTTCTTCTTGCTGTTACTTCAACGTTGGAAATTTTACGCGTCTTATTAGAAAGTCGAATGTGTAAATAAAAGAAAGAAAAAGAAAAGAATATAAAATAAAAAAAGAAAAATAGTATAGTCTCTCAAGGTCGAGAATCGTGTGAGAAAAAAGAAAGAAAAAACAAAAAAAAAAGAGAGAGAGCAAGGACAAGATGCAATTGCATCGAATCAAATTCGTCGATGAAAAATCTCAAACGACAACGTGCATAGGCAATCGTTGGCGCACGTGAAAACGCATCAACCGTGTCACGTCGTGGCGCCCTTGTTTCCCTCCCGGAGCCTTCGTTCAACCCTCTGCGAGCCACCCCTACTTTTTCCTCTCTTTGTCCTATATACCTCGAAGAGACGGGAGAACGGGGTCTATATTCGCCCGTGGACCGAGCAGCCATGACCCATATATCCTCCCTCGCTTTCAACCAATCCCATGACAGGGCGGAATGTAGCGTGGGGACTCGTACTCGTGGGGGATGAAACAGGGATAGTATATAGTTTGGAATGCAAGGTGGAAATGTGGGAGCGCCACTGTGTTAAACGATATTACGCGAGAAGGAACTCTGCTCGTGGCACTCGTTAATCCAGAAACTGAAAATGTCAACGCTCGAAATAGACGATATCGTTGTAGCAAAAGTTTAAAGATCCTGTTCGCATGTTTTCTTTGTTTCGTTCTATCAGATCGAATTTTAAAGGTTTGAGAGGTGACCTTTAAATAATTTCTCTTTTCTAACAGACGAAAATCAGTAGGTGTATCTTATGATAGTTTCTTTCACTTCTTTTTTTTTATGTTTTTTCTTTTCTGCTTGTTTCTTTTTTTTTATCATTATCATTAACAAAGAGAAACGGTTATCAGAGTATAGTATTGTGATTCATACGGTTTGTAATCGTCCTTCGATAAGAATTGAGTTCTTCCACTTTCCGGAAGCCGTACGTCGAACTATAAAATAAATAGAGAAAAAAAAACCGATCGATGTTACACGTTGTAGACAATCGCTTCGAGACCAGTTGCGTTGTCGAGTAAATAGAGATAATAAAGTCGATACACCAGAGGGAGAGAAAAAAAATAGGTCATGGTCCATTAAATTATCTACGGAAATTAGTGTTAGATGAGATAACTTCGATTTATCGATTCCTCTCTCTTGCTCTCTCTCTCTCTCTCTCTCTCTCTCTCTCTCTCTCTTTCTCTCTCTCTCATCTCTTCTTCCTTAGATTTTGTCTCACCCGGTAGACCAAATTTTCCGACATTCCATACGATCCATAGGAAAGATCCAAGCTTCTTCTGGCACAGCATCGTCGTCGTCCTCGTCGTCGTCGTCGTCGTCGTCATCTTCATCTTCATCGTCGTCGTCGTCGTCGTCGTCGTCGTCGTCGTCGTCGTCGTCGTCGTCGTCGTCGTCGTCGTTGTCTCGGTAACGCGTACATAAAAGAGGAACAAAAGAAAACTCTTCGAGGGGATCTCATGCGACAAGGAAAATGCGAGCTTTCCTTCTCGCAAACGGATCGCTTGAAATAACGTTTCTAGAGTGAAGTTATGTCGAGGGAGGAGGGAGATAGAGAGGGAAAGAGAAAGAGAGAGAGGACGGAAGAGAAACGGAGAAAGAGAGAGATAGAGAGAGGGAAAGAGAGAGAGAGAGAGAAAAAGAGAGAGAATGTATATTCGCGATCTCCCGCCACGAAAGCGCTTAAAAATAAAGTCTTACGTTCGTCTTTGAGTTTCTCCCTCTTTTCCTCTCTCTCTCTCTCTCTCTCTCTCTCTCTCTCTCTCTCTCTCTCTCGCTCTTTCTCTCTCTTTCTCTCTTAAAATCGGCCAAGTTCTCTGTACGACAGCAACGAGAGTACGTGCGTCTATTTCTTCGAACGTTGCAGAATCATCCAAAGAGAAGGAAAATCAAAATTGGTAAAAAGTGTTTAAAGATGTTTAATATAATAATTCGATAATAATTCTTCTTAAACGAACTAAGAAATAGAAAGAGTGTAACGAGAAACGAGTCGTGATCGATTCGCGTGATAAAACGTTCGCGTCGGTAGTGATCCTTTATATTGTGAGTTTGATGACGTACGATTCGATAATCGATACCGTCGAAAATGACGACCACTCATGGAGGACACGTCTATTACGTGATTAAGGTACCCAAGGACTCCGATGGCAACGAAAGGTAATCCCACCCTCAAGCCGCATCAAATAGTCTTCATCTTTTTCTAACGATGATCTTTCTGTTTTTTTCTTTTGCTTTTTTTATCTTTTTTATTTATTTATTTTTTTTTTTTTTTTCTTTACAAAATTGAAAGAAACATTCGCGAGTGATGTAAAGGAGGCCGTCTAGTACAAAGCTCATCTATAGACTTAAAGCTAGAATATTCGTAGAGTCGCGTGCTTTAGGGGTTGAAGACCCTCGAGCGACAGAAAATTGTGTCTTCATTGGCGTCGGTCGGTCTACGACTACGAAAGACCAAAGCAGTACACTAACTTTTCTCGATCGAACCTTGCTTATGTTGAAAACGACTATTTCCGTATCTCGGCCGACCACCAACACACATGAAACAATCAATAAGGATATTAGCGTACTAATTTTTTTAACGATCGAACTTGGCATACCTTTTCGAAGGAAATATTTACAACACATATGCTTTTTTTTTCTTTCCAATCTTTTCGATTATCGTTCCGATTATCGTTTCTTTATCTGTCTTTTTTTTTTGTTTTTACGTTTCTGTAGAATTTTTGTTCGGTGAAGAAAAAATTAAGAAGAAAAAAAAATAAATAAAGAAATGCGTCGATATTTCTTGAGGCCACGCTGCAGTTCGATCGAAAACACGCGACACGATTCTCGAGCAACGGACGTGTCCTATGGCCCACGAACGATAGACCTCGTTAACCTCATTGAGGTTGTCTCTCTCTGTCTCTCTCTCTCTCTCTCTCTCTTTCTGTCTGTTTCCGTCTTTGTCTTTCGTTGGTATTACCTATTGGTATCGTTCCCATTCTCAATATACGACATCGTTCTTAAAAAATTTGAGCGCCTTAATTTCCCCACGTAAAATACCACGCTTTCTTTTTTTCTTTTCTTCTTCTCTCTTCGTCTCTTTTTTTTTTCTTTCTTCTTTTTCTTCCCTCCAAGTAAAAAATTCACGTGGAATCTCGAACGTTCCAAACGGAATAATCTCGGACGATATATTTCTGCGGTTATCCGTACGACTCCTTGTTCGCGATTAAAGCTCTTACCCGAGCCAAGGAAAATTCTTTTCGGGGTCGTTGAACCCTCACAAAGAGTTTTTTTAACGAGCACGTGGTAGGTATGTGCCATTCAAACGGCTCACATATATGCATAATATATATATATACACACACACACACACACATATACACATATATATGTATGTTGAAAATGCAAAAGCACGGTCGTTCTCTTCGATTATTTTCTTCGTTCAGGAACGTATTCCAATATCGTTGATTATCAATGGAAAATAAAAAGAAAAAAAAAGAAAAAAGAAATACCATATAGTCGATTATCGATAACAAACATTTATACGAAGAATCGTATAATATGAAATCTATTGGCGTATACTGGTACGATAATTCCACGGATTATTTTCATTTCCTCGTAAGAAGGAAGAAGATATACGGTAATGCGATTTCCCTCCTGTGGATTTAAACCCGAGAAAAGTAGGGGAACGTACGGTCATAGAATTTCGTAATATCGGACATTATTAGCCTGGCTGGCCCTTGGCCAGCTCTCAAACTACCAACCTATTTTTCCTTTCGGTGCTTCGAGAGAGCGTGCTTTTCCTCTACATTTGCTTCCTCCTCTTATTCGCTTCTTCGACGTTTCGTTCTCAGCTCTTCTCTTCGTACCATTTCTTCTTCTTCTTTTTCTTTTTCTCTCCTCTCTCTGTCTCTCTGTCTCTCTTTCTCCTCTTCTTCCTCTTGCCTCTACTCACTCTCATCCTCACTCTCATTCTCATAGGCCGGAGTATACCTCTCCTTCTTTTCTAGTATGTACATATGTACCTACGTATGTACATAATACCAAAATCGTCGAGCAAGCAAACTCGCTCGAAACTCGATTGAAGTCTTTAGAGATGAAAGAGAGAGAGATAGAGGGAGATAGTAAAAGAGAAATTCCGTGGAAAAGTAGAAGAGAGAAAAAAGAAGAAAAAAAAAAGAGATGAGGCCTGGTCTAACTAACGAGGCCGGCTCGGAAGTTTCCATCGCCTTCCATCTCCTGTCTATTTCCGGTTAGCCTCGCCTTCGTTCGAACTAACTCCGAACTCTTCAAAAACTTTTTTTTTCTCTAATCGATGTTTCTTCTTCTTCTGCTTCTTTTTTTCATCTTTTATCATATTCCTCGAGATTAGAAAGAGACACGGTGAGTTAATCAATTTATGACCAGGACGTTCGATCGATTCTCTTTCCGATAACAGACAGATAATAATAAAATGAGAGAGATAGAGAGGGAAAGAAAAAGAAAGACAGAGAGAGATACAAGTTTATCGGAAAATTGTAAACGAGAGAGTCTTCTCAATAGATATCGAAAACGAACGAAATCAATGACAGATTCGAGCAGAGTTGACCGGATAAAAGCTAAAATAGTTAGAAAGAAAGAAAGAGAGAGAGAGAAAGGAACAATTTCACGGAACGTTTAACACGTTCAACGACCCTCGCGGAAACAGGACACCTTCTCCTATGACGTGAGACCCTTCGAAACACAATCAGCTTTTTGCAATCAGCACCGGAAACGATTTGCAACCCCTGTAATAAAATCCTTTCACGGTGACATTCGCGAAAAGAAAAGAATAGAAGAAAAAGAGAGAAATAAAGAAAATGAAACAAATAAGCAAGCAAAAGAAGGAGAAGAAGAAGAAGAAGAAGAAAAGAGAAAAAAAAAGAAAAAAAAAAAGCTTTTACGATCGTTCAATTTCCTTGTACAGTCGAATTACAGTAACAGTTTACGGTACTTCCGTGTTACGCGGGACGGGTACGTAAATTAACCGGAAGTTTGACGTACGTCACGAGACGACGCGAATATCCGAGATACAAATTTTGCACGAACGAAAGGGAACTCGTTTCGTTCGTTCGTGCGTGTGAGACCGAGCTTCCACTTATTCGACATGCATACTTTTTAATGTGTGTATGTGTGTGTTGTGTACGCACGCGTGCGCGTATGCGTGTACCATGCATTCCGTTGACGCGAATAACGCAGACTCGAGTGCTACTAGGAAAGAGAGAGAGAGAGAGAGAGAGAGAGAGAGAGAGAGAGAGCTCGATTAAGTGCGATTCAATGCCAAAGCTTTAATGCCACGGTCGTTCGGGTGCGGCAATTGCGTTTAATTCATTGTTTCTCTTCAGCCTATGTACGTATGATCTGGTAAGAACACTTTGTTTAAAACGTCGATTCGATCGAAATAAAGAAAAAAAAAAGAAAATGTTTGAGAAGAATAAAAAAAAAAGAGAAACGTGTTTCGCGTCTAAATCAAATTTGATGTCGGCCAAATGCAAGAAACAGGAAAAATTCTTTTGATAACGTTTTTGAAAGAAATGATCGATATCGTTTAACGTCATATCCGTTGTTGTTCCGGACTCGTGAACGTTCAATTTACCGAATAGAAATGACATCAGATAGGTAGGTAGATAGGTAGGTAGATAGGTAGATAGGTAGATAGGTAGATAGATAAATAGATAGATAGATAGATAGATAAAACGTTGCGTAAGACGCGAGTTAACACTCCTGTTCTCCTGTTGTTGTTTTTGTTGTTACGCATTTGCAAATTCAAGAGAATTCTTGCATATTCTCTATTCTCGTTTAATTTCGTATTCAGTAGGAGTCTCGTTTAGCATAGTACCGTACCTACGTACGTACGTACGTACACACATATCTACGAGAATACACGCGTGTTCAGTAAGTGAGAATTGCACTTTGTTAAATATAAAATGTGACGACGACAAGGACGTTGTGGAACGAGCGATCGACGCGATAAAAAATACTCTGAGAAATATTTCCTTCTTCTTTCTTTTTTGTTTCTTCTTTTTCTTTTTTTCTTCTTTTTTTCTTTTTTACTTTTTTCTCTTTCAAGCTGATCTCCGATTTAACACGTCAGGTGATTAACAAAATAAAACGATGTTTCAGCACGGATAGCGGATGGGACAACCCGTTCAGGCCGGACGGTGACTTGTCGAGAGAAGCTGACGAGATAGTCGAGCTGATAAAGGGTGGTAAACCAATCACCCCGACTCCCGGACAAACGGCACCACCTTTACCAGGATGCGAAGAGACGGGCAAAACGACGCCTGGACCGGATCACGATTCGAGTTCCAGTCCTCTTTTAAAATCAAATGCAAACTCGACGAATCGTCATTCGAATGCATCGCCGAGGCTGAATCAAGGAAATGGAAATGCCCATGGTACGCCGATAAAATCTTCGACAGTAGTGAACAGTCAGCTGAGTGCAAACGAGAAGGTAATTGAAATATTTTTATTATTATCATCATTATTATCTGATTATTTTATTATTATTAATATTTTTTTTTATTATCATCGTCGTCGTCGTCATCATCGTC
Organism: Vespula vulgaris; assembly: GCF_905475345.1. Lineage (NCBI taxonomy): Eukaryota > Metazoa > Arthropoda > Insecta > Hymenoptera > Vespidae > Vespula > Vespula vulgaris. The sequence goes on along the minus strand of NC_066593.1, from coordinate 773,927 downwards.
GTCGTCATTATTATTATTGTTATTATCATCATCATCATCATTTTTACGACCGATTTATCGATCTGTCGATCGATTTCAGGTTGGCCCAGGATCGAGGACCGTCGAAGTTGCGAGAATGACGGCACAAGGACCGGGCGATGCGTCGCAGGTCGAGCACGTCACGTTGAAGAAGAAGCCTAAATGCAAATGCTGCGTGTTGCAGTAACGCGAGAGAAAACGCTTTAGGACGTCTTGCGAGATTTAAATGGAGACGAGAGGAAAAGGAAAAGAAAAAACAAGAGAACGAGGGAGACGACGTAATATCGGCAGCTTGCTTACTATCGATCGTCTCGTTTAAGCGAATTAAAAAGAACAAAATAAGAAAAAAAAAACGAAACGAAAAGAAAAACACGCAAGGAAAAAGGCGGGAAAGAAGAGGAGCTTTCGAATAGCATTACCATGAAGTACCGATTACCAACATTGGTAAATTAATAATCACACCTTCGTGGCAATGAACTCGTTTCTCAATTATATTATCGTGTCGTTATTCCAACGAGAACGAGAAGATAAAGAAAAATAAAAGAAGATAGAACCAGGGATATATAAAAAGAATCTTCTGTTTTCTCAGCTCTCGATTGGAAAAGAAGAAACGATTTTGCCTACGAGAGTGGAGACTCCTCTCTCACCTTGTGATGTATTTGCGTCTTATAAATGGTCTCGTAGTAAAAGGCTAACGTGTCCATAGTTGTTCTACGCTCGACGTATCGCGAGACGTAATCGATGTTCAAATGCATCTAACGTACATATGTCTGCCGAGACAGAGGGGTAGGTGGGTAGGTGGGTGGATGGGAACCGGAAAATATTCGAAACGAAGTAAAAAAGAAAAGAAAAAAAAAGAAAGAAAGGAAGAAAGAGATGAAGATTATAATAAAACTATATTGTAGATAAAGAATGGTAGCTGTATAGCTTATATGCTTTTACTATTGTGGTTTAAAATATCAAGATTATCGTGATTATATTGATTGTGTCGAGCAGAAAAAAACCGCATAGAGGTGCGCAAAGGAAGCTGAGAACCGATCGACGGTATCGAGCGTGTAATTTTTAAGTAAGAAAAAGAGGAGTAAGGTGGAAACGAAGGTGATGATGATAATGATAATATTGATGATGATGATAATGATGATGATAATGATGATGATGGTGATGGTGATGATGATGATGATGATGATGATGATGATGATTGATTGATGATAATGATGATGATGATAAGAGCATAAGGGCTCGCTTGAGAACGCAGTTTTACTTCTTCTGAAAAAATCGCGAAAATCGGGGGTTCAACGTTCGGTCTTCGACATTACTCTCGCCATCTTTTCTGTCTGTTTTTTAATCTTCTTCTTCTTCTTCTTCTTCTTCTTCTTCTTCTTCTTCTTCTTCTTCTTCTTCTTCTTCTTCTTCTTCTTCTTCTTCTTCTTCTTCTTCTTCTCCTTCTTCTCCTTCTTCTTCTTCTTCTCCTTCCTTCTATTCTTTATGATTTTTTCTATAATACTTTCTCTTAGCAAAACGCGAATACACTTTTCGTCCACACTTTATATATCTGGCTTTATACATATACGTATCAAGTTCGAATAAAAACCGGGCGCTTAAGGGGCTTAAAGAAAAAGAAAAATTATATAAAAAAAAAAAAGTACGTTCTCGTGCGTGATCCGAGTAAAGATTCAGGATTTAAACCTTGGTCTGTAAATATTATAGCTAGTGTATTTTTTTTCGAGTGATGCAGAGAGAGAGAGAGAGAACGAAAGAAAGAGAGAGAGAGAGAGAATAACGTGAGAGAGAGAGAGAGAGAGAGAGAGAGTGCTTGCGTGAATGATGAGTACAAAGAAAAGAGAGAATGTTATGAAAGAAAAAAAGCTTGCAAGAAAGCTCGTTGATACAAAAAAAAAAAAACAAAGAGAGATGATGTGCACGTACATTAAATTGAAAATAGTGTGACGATTCGAAGAGAAAAAGAAAGATCGATACTCGAAAGGGGTGCGGGATGAAAAAAAAAAAGGAGAAATTGTTTGATCGCTCTTCTTTCGAGAATTCTTAAAGAAGAATACCGTTTAACCAAAATGCTGTTAGAGCACAAACTAAACGCGTGGAGCGCTTTCAATTTATTCTGTAAAAACGACGAGTTGGAGATATTTTTTGGTTTTTTCTTTTTTTCTTTTCTTTTTTTTTTCTTTTTTTGTGATCCCCTTATTCCCAGCCACCCAAGCAACCCATCCCGCCCCCTCCCGATTTTTTTGTTTCTTTATATCTCTTAAGTACACAAGTGCATGTTAGAGCCTATTTATTATTTTTATCTCGTTAATTTTATGATTTTGCGTAGCTAGATATGGTATTTAAAAATCTGTATATCTACGAATCATAGATATATATATATATATATATATATATATATATACACACAAACATACGCATACGCATACACATACATACACGTACATGTACACGTACACATGCGAAGAGAAAAAGAAAAAATATATGAATATAGATATATAAAAAATATATATATATACATATACATACATATATGTATAACAAATGTATAAGGAATGAAATTCAAAGTATATACCAGTCGGTTTCGAGAGCCAAAAACGGTCAAGATACGAGCAATAACGGATCGGCAAGGAAATTCGCAAGGCTATATATATAGCGAAACGTCCGATAGTATTTTCGATCCTTTTTGGAGGATTCTACTCGACCCCCTATTTGGCAACCCAAAACCTCTGGATTTTATGTCCGTTCTGTATCTATAGCGGAGAAGAAGAGCGCGAAGAAGCAGACGTGTGGACGTACGTACGCGTTTACGTACAACACATACATATCTGCATATTTTTCTTAACTTCGTTATGATAACGATTTTTTCTGAAACGCGAGAGAAAGATAAAGAAAAAAAGAGAGAGAAAGAGAGAGAGAGCAAGAAAGTGTGCGTGTGATATGGAGCATATGAGTAAAAAAGAGAGAGAAAGAGAGAAGGATGAAAAGAAAAAAAATTAAAGAAAGAAGACAGGCTATTTTTTCATTTTCTTTATCCTTAGACAAGCAGGATGAAAGGCTCGAGGTGTGATGTGAATTTGTAAGTACTGTAAAATCCTGAATTTTTACTTATATAATTATATATATATATATATATATATATATATATATATATACATACATATATATAGAGAGATATCGTCGAATAAAATCAAACACGACGATCTATAATAAGTACGAGGAAGAAACGAAAGGAAGAACTAAGAAGTTGCAAAAATACGAAAAATAAAAAAAAAGATAAAGCAAGAATAAAGAAGCAATGATTGTAAATGTAATCAGAGAAAACACAGATAAACAGAATAGATTGCCCATCATTTTTCTTCGGAGATTCTCTACTCGCTCATTCTTATTTGATTATAAATAGAGAACATTATTGCGATTTATTATTATTATTATTATTATTATTATTATTATTATTATTATTATTATTATTATTATTATTATTATTATTATCATTATTATTATTATTATCATTATTATTATTATTATTACTATTATTATTATTATTACTATTATTATTATTATTATTATTATTATTATTCGTAAAATTTATGCGTTTGCGAACGTACCGACTATTCTTTTAACAAACCGATTAACGTCCTGAAATAAATTTTATTAAAGAACCCTTAGACAACACACAGAAAGATACACGTACACACGCACACATTTGAGTCGGTACGTTTCACGAAAAAGAAGGGAAAGTTGTTGATTGTATCGCGATTTTTTCGAGTGCGCCACCAACGATGATAATGAATTTCCATTCGTACGAATAAGAAAAGAAACGCGAAATCGAGGCCGAAGGGAACGTTGTTTAGAATTCCTAGTTTTTAGTTCCTACACGCATAACTCGCGCGTTATTTAAACGAAATATAAACGGCGATTAGAGCGAGGAGAAAGAAAATATATGAACGAAGAAAGGCATGCCGCACCAGAGAAGTAACGCTAAACGTGACGTGAAAATAATAAAGAGAGAACGATTTTTAACGTTTGTATTAATAAATATTATTTCCAAATCGGTTGACGTCAACAAACCGCTTGCCTGCTTTTCCGATTACGACGAATAAACGCGGCCTTTTCCGACTTGTCCTTCGCTTTTACACGCTTCTCGCAGAAATCATAATAAGAGTCAATTGAAATTAAAAAAGAAAAAAAACAGCAAACGAAGAAAGAAGGAAAAAATAATTTCCAAAAATATATCGAGCTCCTGGATATGATAATGGACAAGCCTGCTGTCCACCCCACGACGAAGGAACTACGTATAGGTAAGATAAATCGAAGAATAAATATAAATAAACGTAAGAGGACCGTACGAGAGAATATTCTATCGAATTTAAAAGCAAATAGGATTAATTCAATACTGGATTTTTTTTCACACGTTAGAAAGAGATAGAAAGTAGAGAGAAGATAAGGAAAATACCACGACCTCGTTTCCATTATTTTGCACGCAATTGCATCGATACAAAGAAGAAACGATAAATCAGAGGCAACGAAATATTCACGACAAATTCTCGCGGGAACGATAAACGTTGTACTTTCAACGTTCTAGTAGATTATGCGAATGAAAAATCATCTCGTATATCCCGACGTATACGTAAAACTGTTAAAAGATTTACGAACGCGTTGTATTACATAAAACCTCTTTAGATCGACACGAAATTATTATTCGTATTTTCACCCGAATGGTAATATGATAATGACACTCTCGAAAATTTAACAACGTTTGTCTGTTGACACGTGACGTAACGATCCATCTTCGATTCCCCAAGATGACTTTATAACTTTCCAAAAGATTCGATCGATTGCTCGTTTGCTTCGTTGAAACATTTTCTATTTCAATAAGGAAAGAGAATAGGGATGGAGACAAAGAAACATTTTTTAAACAAAAAATAAAAGGATAAAGAAAAAAAAATCTATATAAAAATCTCGAAGGTTAAGGATAGTATCCAAGAGGATGCACGTCGATGTCATCAATCACGATGTCTCTCTATTGTCTTCCGAAGGGAACAGTACTGCGTACATAAATTTACAAGCTGTCTCTTCGTGTTTCTGCAAACTATTCTCCGACCACGCATCCCTTTCTCTCTCTCTCTCTCTTTCTCTCTCTCTTTCTCTCTTTCCCTTTCTTTCTCTCTATCTATCTATCTATCTATCTTTACATCTCTTTAAGCAAAAGAAAAAAATGACGAAATCGTCGAGTTCGTTTCTCGAAAATATCTCAACTTATCTACTACGGCGAATGCAACAAAAGATTGCTTACACCTACAACAATGCAGATAACGATGCACGAACCTAATCGGTAAGTCGAAACGACTCGATCTTTCCGCAAATGGAAATATCGGTGCTTAACGATCAGACGGATTCGCAGAGATCGATAGTCGCACGTGTTTTATTCTCTCGTCATTTCACAAGCGTCCTATCAACTTTTACGTATCGTTATTTTTATTATTATTATTATTATTATTATTATTATTATTATTATCATGTGTATTATTATGATCATCGAAGAAAAAGGATACTAAGGCGAAGAAGAGGACACGAAAGGTAACGATACGGCACCCTTCGAATGATCGAGATCGATCAAGCCGATAAATCGCTACCGTTAGGATGGATACGGTTTTCTTCGTGGAATGCAATATGGGTTCGGTTAGAAGCAAATCACGGAGTAGTAGCAGAAATAAAATGTCAACGATGTCGCGGCACGCTTGCACCAAAGAGCAAACGCATCCTCTTAAAAGGTTCCGAGATAGAGAGTATTGTTGTGTGATCTGGCGTACCCTTAAACGAGCGAGTTCTCGTTCTTACGTTCGTGACGACGTTGCCCTTTCCACGTCGGATCCGTTTTCAAAACCGACAACCGACATGATAATGTCTCATGCGTCTCTCCTCCTCGAAAGATATCGAGAGAATTATAGCGAGCGAGTTAAATGGAACAACGATTTTATTATGGATCGAGGACTTCGAGGACTCGACGAACGATTAGTCCGCCATTTTGAAAGACACGAGACTATAAGATTACATCGGACGTGTCCATTTAAATTCGTCAAAATGTCTACGAATAATACGGTCTTATTTCAGATATAAGAAAATCTTTACGAATGAAATAAAATTCATTCGTTAGAAATTCGAATTAGATATGATTGAATCGGGATGATATTATTTTTAGCATCGACGAGAAAAGTACATTTTTATGGATAAAAATTTCGATAGAGATTTAGAGATAGAGAGGGTCGATCGTGTTCCTTTCTAAATCGATGAAGCATCGACGTCACGTAAATGTCGCGCTATAACATAGAATTAGAAGGAGGAGGAGGAGAGAATATCGAGTAGAACTTGGTTATACGAGAGCGAACGAACGATCGATGACACGATCGATGACTCTTTAAGATCGGTGCATACATCCGGGGAAAAAGAAGAAGAAGAAATAGAAAACGGGAGCTACCTTTGCCTCTTGTTGTTCTTCTCGATACAGTCGAGGAACAGTAGAAGACAGTAGAGAAACTCGGAGGGGGAAAAAAGCGTTCAGTTACGAGGAGTATATAAGACACGGGGGAGCCAACGAGCTCGGATAAGCGGTAGATTCTCTCCTAGGACAAAGGAGCTGCGTGATTTCGTCGCGTTCCGATATATATATATATATATATATATACATATAACAAAAAAAAAAAGAAAAAAAGAGACAGAGAAAAAAAACAAAAAGAAATAATCACGCGAATATAAATCTTCGGATTTGCGATCGATCGACCGACCGACCGACTAACCGATCGATCGATCGTTCGTTCGTTCGTTCGTTCGTTCGTTCGTACGTACTTAAGCTCATCGATCGTATTTAATTACCTTACGTACATACGTGCGTTCGTGTCGTGTTCGTGGGATATGCCATTTCGAGTGTGTCGTCACAAGTGATCGTCGTCCTCAGCAACATCGTCATGGATCCTCGTCGATTTATCGTCGCACGATCGTTGGTACGTTCCTCGTGGGAAAAATGGAAAAAAAGAGAATTAGAAGATAAGAGGCAAGAAACGTTAGAGAGATCGAAAATCCTCATAAATCACAGACGGAGAGAGAGAGAGAGAGAGAGAGAGGAGTTCTCGTCTCGTATCATCCTTTCGAATTATATTATCGTAAATATATAGATAAAACGGAAAGTATGATTATCGTACTTGTTTCGTTTCTTTCTTTTGTTTTTTATTTATAAAAAATATACATGTACACACACACACACACACACACATATATATATATATTCCGAACGAAAAAGTATTCGCAAGATTCTCTCGCGTTTCATTCGAACGAACAGCTCTCGACCTCTTCGCATGATCATAAATCCCGCGCGAATGTCGCAGTGCCTGTTACATTCACGCTCCTACTTACGAACGTAACCACCATAACAACGTCTTAGCTTCTCTTCGTCGACTGCAATAGCGATTTTTCTCTCAATCGAGAATATACTTTACCAATGAAATTATTATACCTTATTCATTGGTTACGTAGATATCATTGTTTATTTTTTGCTTCTTTTTGTTACGTATAACGAATCAATCGATCGTATCTCTCAGTTAAACGGATAAATAATTCATACGTAATAACTGCAATAAATTCTTAATAATTAAACGAGATATTACGTAGAAAAGATTTGCGATTTAAAACGATAAAATGATATTTGAAATTCTTATCGGGAAATCGATCGGATCGTACGAAAGCGTAGCCGTTCGCATCGCCGAAGGCATTGAATGAAATCGAAAATAAGTCTTGTGATGAATGATGGAAGAATAATTAAATAGAAAGTACAGAAAGGTCCATTCGAGGATGGCCCGGTGGTCTTCGGTCGATGATATGCGTGCCATCCCGATTCCAATCGTCGGTTATACAATTTAACTTTTACCATCGGACGACGCATAGCTCGACGTTGATCCTGGGTCATCGATCTCTCGAACGTAGCCACGATATACGTACATAAGTACCTTCCTTCGGCATTTCGTACTTTTGAAATGATGCAATAATAATAGATGCGTAAAAGATTATGTAGCCATGCTTTTTATTTTCATCGCTCGACGAGCGTTTTATCTGTCGGGGATGGAAGTAGAAATGAGGAGAGGGAGAGAAAGGTATTTCGGTTAAAAGAGAAACAAAAAGGATGAGAACATTTTTCACGATACGGCAGGTCGCCGTTTGTCTGCTAGCCGCGACTTACTGTTCGGCTGAAAAATTGTCACCCGATCAAAAGGCCCCACCTTTCGCCCGTGGCTCCGGTGGACTTATTTTGAAGGCACCCTTCGAAGGTGGAGGTCAACCGGCAGGTTCGAGTAACGTTGACGGAGTTCAAAGGGAAGAAAAGGAAGATATTAAAATCGTTGACGGTCAACCGGTTCGCGTTGTGGAAGGAAGTTTCTCTTACAAGAGCCCTGAAGGACTTCCTGTGTCTGTTAAGTATGTCTATTGTTTACTTGTATTTTAATCAATTTTCCATTTCTTTTTGCTATCCTATTTCCTATGTATCGAGACAGTAAAACTTAATTGTCGTTGCTTCGTAATTATTATCGACTTAACAAAGAGAAGAAGAAAAATAAACGAGATAAATAGGATACTGATATAAATGTATAAACTCAAGGTACGTCGCCGATGAAAACGGGAACAGAGCCAGCTTCAAATTTGGTACTGCCGCTGGAGGTGGTAATGGAAAAATTTCTTCTGGAACTTCTTCAGGAGCGAGTCCTACGGGTTATCCACCGAGAGGACCACCCAATGGCGTTGGCAATGGAAAGGAACCAGGATTATATTTGCCACCTGGAGGCAACAAGGATAAGAATGTCGATAGAAAATATCTTCCACCGCAATAATCGATCTCCCTCGTACTGTCCAACCTGGCATTTCAATTAGAAAGGATTGGAAAAAGAATTTCAATGCAATCGATAGAGACGATCGATAATTCGATCCTTCTTCTTTTTAACTAACGACGCGTTAAAAAAAAAAAATAAAAGAAAGCGCGTGAGCTCCATTTAAATTGACTATAGTTGTAGAAAACGCGCGTCGTTTAGAAATATATATTTCAAAAATAATTTACGACGACGTTTAAGCGTCGTAATCACGAACCTATGTACAAAGATTCCAATCCGTGTCTCTTCGGGAGATCACGCGATAAAAAGAGAAAAATATATTTTTTTATAAATTTTTATCGTCCTCTATTTATTTATTTTGTTGTTTATATCTTTCTTTTCCTTTTTTTTTTTCCTTTAATTATTCGCCTTTTTGACCATCTTCGAAATTACGCGTTAATTCAACGTCTACGGTATATAAATCGTCGTAAGAAGGGAAGAACGTGGAGAAAGGGAGAAGTTGCTTCTTCTTAAAGAAATCAGTGAGAGGCTGCTAATATCGAACTTCTTACGTGCGATTCGACGCATACGTATAAAGTCGTACATTCCCATGAAACCTATTTACTACGTGTAACTCGACTTAATACGAACACTTGTTCTCAAGCGTTTTACCTGTTCGCATGTAACTACGATTTATTGAAATTACATGGATTCGCCGATTATAGGTTTTTGATATATACGTATATATTACACATTTAATAATTATTTACATATGTTTATGCGTGCATTCAACTTTATTATTTTGTTTTTTTTTTTTTTTTGTAACGTTTCGGTTCCAACAATTTCTAACAATTTCTTTAATCAAAACTAATTTCTAACTCGAAGGCCCCAAATAGTCCCGCTTTGATTTCCTATAGTGGGCCTTGCGATAGAACTAAACAGAAACTTATTAATTTTTAATTTGTTCGGCACCGACTTTGGTAACAAACTAAATATATCCAAATACTCCATACGTGGCATACGTTCCAATTCTAAATACGATAATGTAGATATGTTGTAAGAACGACTTAACGACAAATGTTCTAATTTCGTCAAATTTAGAATATTTAAAATTGTTTTGTCGGTAAGTACGCTACAATCGCTTAAATCTAATTCTATGATATTTGGACAGGATCTTATCAATTCTTCGATGTCTAAAACATACATACATATATATATATACATACATTTGTTAAGTACATAAAAAATAAATGCTCGACAAAAAATGTTCACGTACCGTAATCTATTATAACTTCTCTACATCCAGAAATATTTAAGCGAGTAATAGTAGCTGGAAGCATTTTACACAAAATAGTAACAGATTCTTTATCCAACGAACACCACGCCACATTGAGTTCGATTAAGCTGTAAGAACGAACGAACAATTTATCTATGACATCGTAGACAAATTATAAAAGAAATTATTTACCTTCTGAGTTTAAGTATATCTAAGATACCCTTGAGATCTATTCCTTCGCACATGGCCAAATTCAACACCTCTAATTTGGTGCAATAACTTAATTCTTTACAGCACGCTGCATTCAAAGTACAACTTTCCAAGGATAATTTTTTTAAATCTTTACATTTCGATAATAAACTTGCCAGATTATCTGGTAATATCATTGCCATAGAAAGATCCAAGTATTGTAATTTGTACGTACAATCGTTATCGTAACGAACATTCATTTCTCGAATCACAGACGTTATAATCTTTGCTTGTGCAAGCCTTAATATTCGAACGCCTCTCGATAATATTTGTTGCAACGTAATTTCCTTTAAAGTCTTCCGATATAAATCTAAATTTTTCCATAATATTTCGTTGTACGTTATTTCGTGCCATCTCTTGCAAACCATCGTACACTGTACCTGTAATTTTTTACAAGCAATACTTCTTTTTATTCTCTTATTAGATACAACGATTATTCGCAGTGATTAATTTGCTCGGAATTAATTCGAATAACATATCCGTGTATAAATATTTTTTTACCAGATCTTTCTTAGGCAACCATTTAAATATCAATAAAATTAATTCGTTCGATAGTTTCTCATTAAAATCATCGTCTCCCACGCAGGATGATATTCGTTTGTTCCTAAAGAAAAATATATTCCTAATATCATCGACATTAGGAAAAACATTAAGCGTATTTCGATTGTCACTTTTTTTAATATTTTTACAACGATTTGTTACTTTTCGCGAGATATAAGTACTTGCAGATAGAACAGATTTATCAACGACTAGGTCTCTTGAAGTGCGAAGACTTTGTTCCATGTTTTAACAAATATCGTAATTGTAAAATTTCGTAACAATATCAATGTTTATTTCACACTCGTTTTCAGGCACTCACTTCACATCTGTTCGAGTTTCAATTTTAAACTAAAACGACTCGCTTACTCGTAACGCTGATATAACAATAACCTTGTGTAAGAGGATATAAGCGAAGAAAATATTTACAATAACACGAATTCTAAATAAAGCAAACATTTGTATCTTCTTTTTATTTCGGCTTAAGACAAAATCTCGTTAAGTCGATTACAAGAATAGAAGGTAATTTTTCAACAAGAAGATTGAGACCTCTTACGCGAGAAGAAATAGAAATATCTAAAATTATATAAATCTTTTATTCTTTTACAATGCATACCATACAATACAATAATTATTAGTTAAATACGATCACACTTGATGAACACCTGTATGCCGCATATTTATATATAAACATATATATATGAGCATACAGTAAATCATGAATTGTTATATACAGAGCATCCCCTATTATGCAAAATATATATAATCTAATTTTAGTAATACTAAAATGAAGATGTAGTTCACCTTAAAAAAAAGGGACATCTGAGAAAGAGATCTGAATTAGTGAATTACGTACAATTAGTGATTCGAATAAGCGTGCTTATCATATTAGTTTCTTTTCTTCTTTTTTTTTATCTTTTTTATTTATTTATTTATTTATTTTTTTTTTTAATAATATGATCAGTCTCACAACGAAGGCCAGTATTACTATAAAAATAAAACCTTCTATACAATTTCATATTAACTTTATCGTGTTATTCGTAACATCGACTTTCTGCTAGAATTATATAATTGTATCATCGTTTTATCGATCTCAGTCTCGAACTCTAAGACCCCAGATACTTGTTCTTCGAACGCCAACTGTTGGTCTTGCGACAGAACTGTATAGGAACTTATTAATTTCAGTTTCCCCACAATTAGATTGTACAGATTTTAGCATTGGTTCCGACATCAAACCAAATACATCCAAATACATCAGACATGGCATATAAGCTAATCTAATATAAGTTGACGGTGGTATACTGTAACAGCGACTTAACGACAAGTGTTCCAATTTAGAAAAATTTAAAAGATTAGGAACTGTATTCATGGTAAGTAGCGTGCAATCGCTTAAATCTAATTCTACGATCTCCGGACAAGATTTGACCAAATCTTTGATATCTAAAACGGATAAATTCTGATTATAATCTCGTTGACAAATTACACAATATCAATAAAAAGGAAAACAAAAAAAGAAAAAGGAAAATATTTCACTTACTATCGTCTGTCATAGTTTTTCGGCATCCGGATATATTCAAGCGTGTAAGGGAAGGCGGAAGTGATTTACACAACAGAGAGACAGACTCTGCATCCAACGAACACCATGCCACATTGAGAACAGTTAAGCTATGACAATTGTAAATTTTTCCGATAATTTACATCATGCATTATAGTATAAGTCTAAAATAAATACAATTGGGGCTACTTAAAGTGCTCAAATTGATAATATTCGCCAAGAAAAGTGCTTACCTTCTAAGTTTAATTAAATCTGTAACACATTCAAGATCTAGCCCTTCGCACATAGCTAAATTCAACACCGTCATGTCAATATTTAAACTTATCGCGTTACAGCATGCCATATTCAAAATACAACTTTCCAAGGATAATTTTTTTAAATATTTGCATTTAGATAATAAATTCGCTAAACCGTCCGCCGATATTACTGCCATAGAAAGATCCAAATATTGTAGTTTACAGACATAATTACTACTTAAAACTTCAGTGCTGTCTTTAAATATAGGATCTGCAATTTCAGCCTGAGCAAGCCTTAAAATTTGAACGCCGCGTGGCAATATATGTTCCAGCGTTCCTTCGTTTAAAACTTTACTACCTAAATCCAGTCTACTCCATAACGCTTCGTCTCGTGCTATTTGGCACCATCTTTTACAAACTAACATGCAACGTACCTAAAGTTAAACATATATGATAATAAATCGTTTAGCATAGCACCAGATTCCAACATTTACAAACGTTAATATACATATACGTTCATTACCAAGCATTTCTTAGGTAACCATCTGAATATCATTAAAATCATTTCATCGGATAGTTTGTTGAATTCGTCGTCTCCTCCATGCGACAATTTTCTTTTCCTTCTATACAAGTAAAAATGATCTAAACTATCCTTATTTGAGGAAGCATTTAATTTTTCTTTACCATAGTCATCTTTAGTATCCCCAAATGCTTCAACCTCCACCCTTGAACCATAACCAGATTCATTCGTATGTCCATAATTGCATGGATTGTCCATATCGTACGGATCCTGTTCTAGCCTTTGATAAAAATAAATACGACATTATGAATTGTACGTAGAACGTAATACTAACGTATTGTAACATTGAAGCAAACTTAGATAAAGGAATTATCAATTGTCACAAACCTTTCGATACTGGCAGTTTCAAAACTAGAATCTCTGTACAGAGGTTTCTCTTCCGATTTGTAAATGCCGTTATCGTTCAATGGTAACCGTTTATTATTATCCGCATTATTTAGCGGAATAATACAATCCGGCGACTGTACTTTGTTAACGTTATCACAGTTGATTGCTTCGTCCTCCAGCATACTAACACCCATGTCTTCTAATATTTCTGGCTCGACGAGACTACTATCGGCAGTGTAAGACCATCTTGTACTATTCTTTGACGTACTATTAAATGTACTATTTAAGTTATTACAGCCATCGTCCATACGTACTCGTTTACTGCAAAATAATAATTATTATTCCAACCGGGTACCAAGAATATCTTGAACTATTTGAAGATGAAATTATCTAAAAACAAAGTTCTAACTACATAAGTAAATATAGAACAGAACCTGCTCCACCATGGTGAAGAGGACGTTTGTTGGCTCATCTTAAGCTCGTAGATTTTCACTTGAAAGTAACGAAAGGCTGTTTAGAAAAGGAAAAGCTAAAAGGGAAACTCTAATGTATGAGAAATGACAATTTTAAGAGATACTAACTACGTATACTAGGATGTAACGAGAATCTCTTATACCTCAGACACATCTGATATGACCGAAGTGAACTGTATCCTAGTACAATGAGTTGACAACAATAGAAAAAAAAAAGGTCAATAATATGGGTACTCGCGAGCGCGATTTGTAGAAACGTACAAGTCACAGATACATCAAGAGAATATCGCAGTACGATCGGGATACGTCGAGAGGGATAGAACGATCGGTCCAAAGGGATCGTATGTCTCGTCGAACGAACGAATAAAATAATTTGAAGCGTGAATTAAAAATAAATGCATTTTTTCAGAGGTCACACAGTGCACGTAATCCCGATGAAATTTAAACGTAAACTACGGGATAACGGTCGCACTTTTCACAAAGGAACGAACTCGATACCCAAAGATTCTTTATATCGAAATTCCTTACTATTCGGAGAGAGTAAAAAACGTGAAGCAAAGGTTTTTAACCTTACTTGGTACGCGCTAGTGCGGGCGTACACCTGTATCCCCCTCCCCCTTTAAAAGCAACAGGTAAGAAAATAAGGGTACGCCGCGAGGAACGTCGATTTCTCGTTTTTCAAACGGTTCGACCAATAATCCAAGCGAATTACTTCATAGGAAAGAAAAAGCGAATAAATCGACTGACCTCTCTGGCGGTGAAAATTCCTCGGAATTCTCGATATCCTCCTGACCGAGTCTCGTGTGCTCCACCATGCCGGAATTCATTTTTGGCGGAATATTCTCGCTCTATCTTTTTTTCAATCGACCCAAACTAAGCGTGGTTAAGAATTGCGAGACGCGAAAGCCGATTGCTCGAAATACTTCGAGATATTTCGATAGTACAGCCAAACCTCGACGCTGATTGGCCCTTACACCAAATCGAAATACTCGACGTAACTTCTTATTTCGATTAATGCAATTCGATACTATCGTTGTAAAATTTTGGCGGCGAAAGAACAGGTGCATTGCAACGGGGAAACCAAGTGGGGAAACGTTCAGTGTTGATTATCGAACGTGGAAATACGTTTTCGCTTCTAATCGTTTTTTAATCTGTGATAAGTAACGCATGTATGAAAGGATTATATAAGGATTCATTGGCGGGAATATATACGTGAGTATTATCGCGCGGGAAAAATTCGTTCGTTCCTTAACCTATAGGTTAGAAATCGCGCGCGCAAATTTACTCTCGATATGGAATAAAGAATTTTCATTGAAGATCAAGCACTTCTTTCACAGCGAATTATTTATTCCTTTAATCGAAGCATTTATCGTGTTCGATACACGAAAGGATATTCTCGAAAGGATTCCATTTCTTTTTCCTTTATTCTCTTCTTTTCTTTTTAATACCTGAGCCGATAAAATACCTTTACGATCGGAAAAAGAAACAGACGAAGAAATTCATTCGCCGTTTGGTCTATCCTTGGACAAGCGATTTCTTTTATCGTAGAATTTATCCTTGGAGTAACTTTCTCGAAGGATCGGTGCACGAAAGGCCGGTTGAGGATCAGGTACTTTCGTCTTTTTATCCTCGGCGTATATCTTCATTTGAAAGCTTACTAAATCCGACGTTTTCTTGTGAAATTGAAATCTTTGATCCTTGGGTTCTATACCTTTCTCGTGCCACCAGCCATAACTATGAAAATGCGATAATAAATGAAAACGGATAGTTGCTCGAATTAACAAACGAACAAAAATACTTCTCGTTTCTTCGACTTGTTATTACGTGTGACTGGTCAGTAAAGGCCAACGATAGAGTTCCTTTGGAATTTTCTCTTCTTCGTTAGTCAATCGTTTAATCGTATCGTCGACATCGATCCTTTGCAAATCCTCGAGTTCTCTCGAATAAAATTTTGGCGTCACGAAGTTCGCTACGAATTTTACCTCCGTGTTATATATATATTTTTTTTCTATTTTTTTTATTTTTAATAACGACTTTATCGACCGAGTCAAATAAATAATGATCCACGAAAAAGAAGAATCATTGACGAAAGTGAATATAGAAAATAACAGTGATAACAATAAGGTACCTTCTTACGTACCATTGCTTTTAGAAATGTAAGCATCCGATCGTCCAATTGGTTGTTGCTTGGAGAAACAAAGTTTGAAGGGTGGCTTATCCGTTTGATTTTTCAAAATCGTTTTCGAATCAGTTCGTGAACTCACCGACATATTTCACAACGTTCGAATAAATGAATAATAATTTTTCTCACGCTCTCTCTTTCTCTCTGTCCTTTTGCAATGTATTTTTCTACCTTCTTTTTGTCCACGCTCAAAGAGGAAATAACACGTAATGTCAACGACACCAAGGGGACTTGTTTATTTGATCGATATTCCGGGGGTAGGATTGTTAGAAACGTGAAAGAGAAACTAATTAACATATAAAATTGAAATTGTTTTGTTAGATTTTTTTTTTCTTTTTTTCCTTTTTTTTCATAAAAAAAAGAAGGAATGAAGAAAAAAAAATGAAAAATCAAGGAAGAAAATGAAAGAATGCGATAACAATTTCAGATACTTCTTTCTTTTTTTTTTTTTTTTTTTATTTCATCTTCTTTTTTTTTCAATGCTCCCCATTAATAATGCATATATCTGAATAAAGTATACGATTTAATTGTTAGTCTTAGTAATGTTACAAAATCTTTTCAACGTTTACGCACACATCTCCTCTCTCCCACCCTTCCTCCCTCAACCCTTCTTTCTTTTCTTTGCTTTTTTTTAAGCCAAACTTTATTGCATTCGCACGAATTTCTACTCGTACGCGATCATTTCGCGTTCAAAAAGATCGCTACTTCGAATGAAAAGTTCAGCCATCTTTGTAAATATCTCTCTCCCTCCCTCTCTCTCTCTCTCTCTCTCTCTCTCTCTCTCTCAATTTTGCCCTTTCCATATTCATCGTCTATTTCTCGCATAGCAACGTACAAAAGTGTTCGTTCGTATTAAGCAAAATCTTTGATATGAGCCAGTCGAAGTAAGAAGTCAATCTTTATATGGAAGGCTTATTCATTGTCGGCTTACGAGCCAAACTTTAAATACTATTTTATCGATAAAACACGAGCATTCAATAACCATTATGAGATTTCACAACTCTTATTGACTTTTTAAAAATGTATCGTAATTAACATCGACTTTATTCCACCCTTTCTCTCTCTCTCTCTCTCTCTCTCTCGCTCTCTCCCTCTTTCTCTTTCTCTCTCTCTTTCTCTTTCTCTTCGACTTGTACTGTATAACCTTCAAACTCGTTTCAATATTAAGAGTCCATTTTTATTTGCGAAGAACGTAGAAAGGAAAGGTGCCAATTAATATATATACATATGTATATATATATATATGTATAATTAGCACTTTACCTATATCTAATTCGTCGTTAATCGTGTGAAATCGTTAACGAGATTAAATCGAAAATGCAAGGCGGGATCTTTGGAATATGGCGGCGATATCGACATTGCATATCAACTCTTCATACTCTTCGTGCGTACATACATACACATAGGATAAAACATACTAATATAGTACAATACTATCGCAAATAGTAATCCCAATTACGCCGAAGTGAAAATATCAAAGGGAACAGCACCGCCAAGTTATCCATTAGTTATTCTAATATCGAAGTTCTCGTCTAAAACGATCACGATTATAATTTCTTTATCAGAAAAATTCTCGATGCTCTCTATGTCTTTCTATTTATCCGTCATTAGATTAGATAAAATTAAGTTATAGATCGCCCCTTCTTACGGACGAATTCTTATGGCCCTATTTTTCTTTTTCTTCATTTTTTTTTTTCGTCTTTTCTTTTCTTTTTCTTTTTTTTTTTTTTTTGTTCTTTTCTCATTTTACGAATTACATAGCGTTAAACTTTTTCTTTCCAGATAAAAAGTAGCATGTTCAGATTTTTTTCTCTCGCATCGAGGAAATCAACGAATATTCGCGTGAAAAAAAAAAAATATTGTAATAAATAAAAATCTAAGAAATTATTACCGAAAAAAAAGTGAAGAACCATTGTCGAAGGGAAATAAAGGAATAGTAATATTTGTTGTTTAAAGATTATTTTTTCTCTTCTTTTCTTTTCTTTTTTTTTTTTTTTTGTTGTAAATAAAAATATGCGCTCTAATTGGAGAGGACAGAATTTTTTCTAATGACGCCATTGCGCGATAAGTGTTAACCGCACTTATTTTACACACCGATTAATCATTTTAGAAAGCAACTCGTTTTAGGTTTTTGATACTCGCGTTATTATTATTATTATTATTATTATTATTATTCCGAGCGAAAAATCACGATTTTATAAATATTCAGCTCTTTTCTAATCATTTTGTTGGACGATCTTACAAGATTTAAATCTTTTCTTCATTCCTTCTCTCCTACCTTCCTTTCAACTCATTTCGATATATCATAATACGCGTTATAATAAAAGTTGTTTGTACGTTCATTAATACAGTCTCAACATTTACAGGTTTTTCTAGGCTAAAAACGCGCGCATTTTCAAACTGAAGATAAAAAAATCTTGTAACGCATCGTGCTTGCACGAAAGCTTCCTTCTCGAAAATGATAACAGTTTTTTTTTTTCTTTTTTAATATATTCTTTTTTGTTCTTTTTTTGTTTATTTTCTTTTTTATATATTTTTTTTTTTTTTTAAGGAACCATTTTGGCAAGAGAATAAAATAGATTATTCTCATGGTTATTACATCATTAAAAGTACGATCGAGCAAAGAATTAGGCGAACACGTTGCGTTACTATATTGTATTTTAAACCTTCTTTTGAATATCTTCTATCTCTCTCTATCTCTCTTTCTCTCTCTCTCTCTCTCTCTCTCTCTCTATCTCTCTTTCTCTCTCTCACGCATACACACGCACATATATACGTGCCAGATACATACTCTCTATTTTTATCACGCACTCTTCTAATTTTAAAGACGAGTCATTCCCTCGGTTTTCACATCTCAAAATAAACTCCCACGTGTTATATCGACAAAGAAAAAAAAAAAAGAGAAATAAAAATTATTTATGGCATGATCGCATAGTACGAGAGGAAAACTTAGAGAGTTCTCGTTAGTGCTACTATGTGGAGGCCATTAAAAATTCTATATCTCGGAGGATATATTAAAAGTACTATGAAGATTCCTTCATTTTTTTCTTTTTTCATTTCATTTAATTTTAATTTTTTTTTTTCCCCATTTATTTCGTCTTGTTATTAATACGAGACTAATAATGACAAGGCATCTACTTGGATTTTTTTTCTTTTCATTTTTTTTTCTTTTTTCTTCTTTTTTTTTCTATCAAGAGGAATCACTCGATCGGTGTTGAGGTTTGATATTTAGGTGTTCTTTTTTTCTATGTCTTCTAATAGCCACATAAAAATTTGTGTGCACTCTAAATCACTTCGAAAGGAATATATACGTATGTATGTATATATATATATATATTTTTTTTTTTTTTTTAATTTCTAAAGCACAGAAATGTGTGTGAAAAAATAAAATTTTGTTCGTCTCTTTTCTTCTCCTATCGATCATAGCTTTAGGACAAATCTTAACAGCGAAACATGTCAGGAACGCAAAGTAAAATTACGAATTATATAACACCGATATTCTCGGCGAGATTATAAATTAAGATCATAGAGACTATACACATTGATAACCTTAGAGACACATCTTGGATCATTAAGAGAAAGAATAAAAAGATGATAGATGTATTTCACGACAGATATGACCGGGTGATTATTAATCGATTCTGAAAGTGGTCCAAGTCAAAAATAAAAAATAAAATAAAATAAGAAAAAAGATTAGTTACATATCGTGTAATTCGTATAATTAGGTCATCGGCCTACGAATTATGCAATAAATTAACTTCTTTTTACATTTTTTCTTTAAGTTAAACCGCTTTCACAATCGTTGGGAATATATGTTTATGTTATATATATTTATAAAATTCTCATAAGAATTAATCGATGATATAACATTTTACAAATTGAAATTGTATAATTGTTTGTTTATTGAATTATGGAGATCGTAAAAGATCTACAATCGCACGAGAAAAATCATGAATATTATTGAAAAATAAAAAAACAATAAAAAAGAAATGATCTGTGAATGAAAAAAATCAATTGATGCAGTAAACATCGAATCTATTTACATATTTTTTTAAGATTAATGGGAAAACAAAAGAGATGAAAATGAATGAAAATAAAGATATTTGCCGACGATGGAAAAAAATGATTATCAATGTCGATGCATCATTGATGTTCATTGAAAAATGGTTGATTCCGTCACACTCTTTTTCTACTCTTAGGATAATAGGCACTATCGCTAATAAGGGTAAGTTCTCCATATTTGAGTTCCCCAGTTTATGTGAATAAGAAATTGATAAGAAGATCGACGTCGATCTCGGAATATCGATCAGATAACTCGCGTCTTCTAATTTTCTTTTTTTTTTTTCTTTTTTTAACGTCGTCTCATCTTTGACGTCATTGAGAGAGACTCGAATAAAATTTAAGAAGAAATTCAACGCGTTGGATCGTATGCGAGTCCGGTGTGATTATGAAATTAGTCTAATTATAAATCATTTGAGATATTAGATAAAAGACATAAGTACGTATTTATCTCATATAGAGAGAGAGAGAGAGAGAGAGAGAGGCTGTTTTAAAAATTTCTTAATTACATAAAAAAAAATGTTTCTCTTTCTCTCGAATATAAATATATTTACTTTTTCTATCTTTATAGATAAACAAATTTTTATCGATAATTCATATTATCCTCAAATACATCGAAATATCTCTTTACGAAAAAATATCTCATAATCACCGGATTCATGATGTGTACGTGTATGTGTCATCATATCGATAGAAGATCAACGACGATTTTGTTTTTCTTTTTTATTCTTATTCTTTTTTTCTTCCTTCAAAAAAACCGATGTACGAATCGATGTACCAACGTTTCGCTCTTTTTCGAACGTATATTATTATTTACAAAAATGCCATTAGAGCGTAGACAAGTGTGTGTACTGACGACGGATTCATTTCCCACAAAAATTCTTATTTTTCTCTTTAATAAAAAAGAGAGAACGAAGGTCTCTTATATTTTTTCCTCTTTCTCTCTCTCTCTCTCTCTCTCTCCCCCCCATTCTCACTTTCTCTCTCTCTTACTCTTACTCTCGCAAAGATCGACCGCCAAAAGCGATCTAAATATAAGTCGCTCGTTTCGAACGATATTGGTGTATATATACATATATATATATATATTTGTGTGTGTGTGTGTGTGTGTGTGTGTGTGTGTGTGTGTGTGTGTGTGTAAATATGGCAAAATACCAACAAAAGAATTCGTCAAATTTGATCGATCCTTTGCGATCACGAAAGAAGATTAATGGGCGGGTGGAGGATGTTTTTTTGGAAAAACAAATAAAAAAAAAAATTACACTGTACAACCAATTAAAAGATGACCATGTTCTTTCATTTCTTTTTATTGTTTTTTTTTTTTTTTATTATTATTATTTTATTGTATTTTATCATTTTTTTTTTTCATTATCATTATTATTTTCTTCTCGATCTTCTCACTTCATCATATCTTTTTTCACTGGTTTGTTGTTATTGTTGCTCTTCTTAAAAAAAAAAAAAAGAAAAAAAATAAGAAATGTAATCAAAATCTCACTCCTCCCGCACACTTATCACTCGATTTATATGCTGCACATTATTTTGTTTTTCTTTTTTCTTTACGTATTCTTCTTACATACGTCACACATTCCATATATATTCTCTCTCACTCTCTCTCTCTCTCTCTCTCTCTCTCTCTCTCTCTCTCTCTCTTTTTACAAAGACGAATAACATTGGAACGAACGTTTACAAACGCAGCTTTTGTACTAAGTGAATAGTGTGGGTTTAGACAAGGAGTCGCGTACTACATATACGTGTATACGTTTTTCTGTATATGCATGTATTTTGTGTAACTGTATGTATAACGTGTTGCACGAATAAATTTATCGTTGCGTTATGCCGAGGCCTTGTATTTTATTTATTTATTTTTTTTTTCGATAAACGTTCTTCAACTCACTAACTAACAATAAGTGTATTTTTTTTTTTTTTTTATTTTATTTTGTTCATTTTTTTTTGTTGATACAAGCACGATGAAAAGGATGATGAAAGGGGAATTAGACGCGAGTTTTTAAAGTTAGAGGAATGAAAAAATGAATCTCATATATTTTATCCCGCAAATATAACGAGATAATATTAATGTGAATCTCACATTAAAAATAAGAAATAATAAAATAATCGAAGTGTATCGGCACGGACGCAACGATAATATCCTTAGAATATAATAATCTTACAATGCTATACAAGAAAGTGCTTGTTTTTTGCTTTTTTCTTCGCTTAAATACTAATAGTTAGCTTTTTTTTTATCTTCTTATTCTTCTTCTTCTCTTCTTCTTCTTCTTCCTCTTCTTCCCCTTTTTCACAATCGCACATGTTTATCTCTCTCTCTCTCTCTCTCACACTCTTTCTTTCATACATTATTTTCATTGATTCGCTTTTTTACTCGCACGCATGCACGCACGTATACATACACGCATTCGTCGTAACATATTTCTTTCGCAACATCGAATCATTACAATTACAGATCTGTATTATGGCCATTTGTATATTTTTGTCTTTTCCTTCGTTATCATCATCGATCATCAATTATCATCATCATCATCATCATCATCATCATCATCTCTATCTCGGCTTTTTTTTTCCTTTCTTGAATCGTCAATTATACAATAAACTTCGATATTCGCCTTATTTTTATTGTATGTATTTTCTTTCCTTTTGTTTTTTTTTCTTTCTTTCTTTCTTTATTTTACGTTTGTCCGTTTCTTTTTCTTTCGCTCCTTTCACCTTATCTTACACTCTAACTTTTCGTTTTATAAAAGCGTCAATTATACATATACGTGTAGCTCGTAATCGTAATTTGCAAATTTACATAGACACACACACGCTCGACGTGTTTCTCGATTGGAACAACGAACTTACTTTTCTAAAGTATATTCGCATATTTTATAGAACGATTAGGTTTTTATATTTTCTCTTTTTCTCCGTTATTTATTTAATTTTTCTTTTGTTACGTTGTTCGAATTATGTTGACGTCAATTTATTCTGTTATTTAACTCGCGAGCGTGCGAATTTTAGGGGTTTCCTTCGCTCTCTCTTGCGTTATTAATTATTACAATATTATACAATCGATAGTTTTGTACACATCATAGTTTAATCGCATCAAGCTAATTCACAAGAGTGGGAGAAAAAGAGAGAGAAAAAAAGAGACAGAGAGAGAGAGAAAGAGAGAAAGGACGAATGTTTGCCGATGATGCGTACGATGATTGTTGGAAGGAAAAATAGTTATGTATATAAGCATTATGAAAATTAGCGAAGGAAACTCCATCGATTGATTTTAGTATCACTCGAGAAAAACGTTTATCGATTCGTCATTCTCATTTGTTTCTCTTTTTTTTTCTTTTTTTTTTTTAATTGATTTTTATTGATTTTCATATTCTATTTTTTATATATATATATATAAAACGATTAAACCATATTATAAAATAACGAAGATCGATAAACATTTTTGTTGAGTCATAATTCTTATTAAATAATGACGCAAATAATTGGTCTCTCTAAAATCTTTGGTCTTACGAGAAGAGAGACCACCAATGGACTTTTCTTTTTCTTCTCTCTTTTTTCCATTTATTTTTATTTTTATTTATTTTTTTTTTTTTTTTAATACAGTATTTCCTTTTTCATTTCAATTATTATTCGTGATAGATCGAGATCTCTTTTCTTTATTTATTCACAATTTTTTTCTTTTTCTTTTGCAAGAGTTCCATTTTATTATTTGTATATTGCTTTTCTCGTCTCTATGTCGTAATATACACGTACGTACGATATCTCTTTCTCTTAGTTGTTTAATTATTTCCTTTTCTTTTTCTTTTCGTATTAAAAAGCCACTACGATTCGTTAACGTAAATAAAGTCAAAATTAACGCGTCTGTTATCGCGTTCAAAGCCAAAGAAAACCATACTCTGTCTCTCTCTTTCTTTATTTATCCGATCATTATAATTTATGACTAATGATAAAAATAAAAAAAAAAATAATGACGGATATCGTATGGCTGGTGTTGTGAAGAGAAAAAAAAAGAAGAAACCAAGAAACTCATCTTTTTCTATTTCGTACGTGTACGCGTTTTTTTTTTTTTTTTGTTCTTTTTTTTATATATTTTTTTGTATTTTTATATATATATATATATAATCGTTTGTATTTTAAATAATACTTCAGGGCTGTCATCGCTGCCGGAAGGAAGAAGAAAGTTAAATGTACAATTGTACACATTCTCGTGTGTGTGTGTGTGTGTGTGTGTGTGTGTGTGCTGTGCGCACGCAGCACGTGTGTATGTGTATTATGTAAGTATGTAAGTGGTGCAGCTCAACATCGTTAACGATTGAGAATAACTCGTCAACCCTGAAGGCAAATCTTTTCGTAGGCTTATAACAGACCTACGTAATACACAGGATACTAGATCATCACTTCTCTTTTTTTTATATTTTTTTTTTTAATTATTTTTTTTGTTGTCTTCATCTTTACCTTTCTCTCTCTCTCTCTCTCGCTCTCGCTCGCTCGTTCGTCGTTCGCTCTCTCTCTTTCACTCTTTCTCTCTCTCTCGCTTAATCCAAATCCGTGAAGAGCTTAGATCATTAACATCAATGCATAATAACGTGTGCAGCTTTTATCCATCAGCTGCCCTGAGTAAAAATTCCTCCACCGTTGACATTATGGCGATCATACACGCGTACACACAAAGAAAAAAATATATATATATTATATATACGCGTGCAAGGTGATCTTTGACATTTTTCCGAATGATCATTCGAAAAAAATAACAAATTAATACATTTAAAAAGAAAGAAAGATAGATAGATAGATAGATAGATAGATATAAGAAATCAACGAATATTTTGGATTGTAGCGAAACAATGTTGAAACGAGGAAAAACAATCAACAATAACAACAAAAGTTGGCGTGCACTCTGTCTCTCTCTCTCTCTCTCTCTCTCTCTCTTCCACACATACATACGCACACGCACACACGAGTGATATTTCGTTTAAAAACATTTCTACCATTTTAACAAAGTAGCACGCATATAACATTCATTATCCTCTACGAGAGTAGTTTTTTTGTACTCGTAAATGAATTTTTTTTCTTTTATATTTACTCTTTTATATTATTCTCTTTTTCTCCTTTTCCTTTTTAACAAAGCACAAAGAGACAACACGATTTAAAAATAAAACAAAATAAAATTAAAAAGAAAGAAAAAGAAATACGCGAAAATAGTTTTTCTATTGTCTATTCTAATCGATCGCCATTGCCGTTAGGTGGGTGAACATCATTCGCCGCCATTTGGTCGATAAAACTCTACAAAAATACGTAACAGTAACTAACAGGTGGAATCTAATCGCTAGAAAATATCTTCCAGCTAGCGAGTTGTTTCTGTCTCTCTCTCCCTCTCTTTCCTTCCCTCTCCCTCTTTCTCTTTTTCTCTCTTCTCTCTCTTTTTTCTTTTACTCCTCTCCCCTCGTTTGCTTGCTTGCTTGCTTGTTTGTTTGTTTTTTTTTTATGTTTTATTATTATTTTTTTTTTCCTTTTAAATCATTATGTATATCATTATTATTCATTTACGACGCAGGTACAAATTTTTTTAAAGTTTTTCTCTTTTTTTTTGTTATTTTTTTTATTTTTTTTTATTACTGAAAGTGAATTTGTCTCTTATGAACTATTTTCTACAATATACTTAAAACACCTATAAAAATGGCATTCGTTCGATCTTCCTTCTTCTTATTCTTCTTTTTTTTTTTTCTTTTCTTTTCTTTTCTTTTCTTCTCTCTTTACAACTCTATTCTTGGACCTTGTTTCAAAATCTTTTACAAACTTCTGATCTAGCCCTTTAGTGAACGAGAGCAAAACCATAATACAATAGTTTACAACGATGCGCTGAGTAACTCCGTTGTATAGATAATATGTTGCTTCATTTAAAAGAAGCAAGCTCTTTTCCGTTCTTTAAATTGTGTCCAAACAGCAGTCATTATTAATGGAAGAAAATTTTCTTTCTCTTTGCCTCCTCTCTCTCTCTCTCTTTTATTTTTCCCTCATTGCAAACTTTTAATTATATATATACACACATACACGTGTGTATATATATACGCATACATACATACATACATACATACATACATACATACATACATACATACATACGTACATATCT
The DNA here is from genome assembly GCF_905475345.1 of Vespula vulgaris. Lineage (NCBI taxonomy): Eukaryota > Metazoa > Arthropoda > Insecta > Hymenoptera > Vespidae > Vespula > Vespula vulgaris. The sequence goes on along the minus strand of NC_066593.1, from coordinate 747,453 downwards.
ACACACGCACAGTTTCTTTTGTTTTGTTTTTGCTATCGACCGATTCATTCAAAAGATAAAGAACTGAAAAGTTTCGAATTAATTCGAACGACAGCTGCAGAGTACGATGCCCCGTTTTCTTTTTTTTTTTTGTTCTTTTTTTTTTCTTTTTTTAAAGCGCGACAAGAGTCATTTTTAACGTTAGTTACGCACGCGCAGTTTCTTTCTTTTTGTTATATTTTTTTTTTGTATCCCTGTACAAATTCTATATGAGTGTGTGTATTCCTACATACTATCATCATAATGATTAGCAAAAGGCCAGGAGAGTTATATCCGATAAGAACTTTACATTACTACTACAAAAACTATTTTAACGGTCGTCACAAGTCCGAATGTTCTATTATCATGTGTTGTTTGTTAATCGTTGGATTCGCATATCTTGTATTCGCGGAGAACAGCCAACTGATGAATCAATCAATTCTTTCTTTTTTTAAATATTTTTTTTTCTTTGTTATATCATCTCTTCTCTAATCGTTGCGCGATATACGGGGATGGTGTGTCGTGTAGTGTTCTTTCTTCTCTCTCTTTTTTTTTTTTTTCTTTTCATTTTTTCGCTTCGTAGCATACATAACTGAATAAGAGAAGTCACGGTGTTGTATCGCATAGAATACGCGCAAAGGAAAACGTTCCAACTCGTCGTATATTTTTTCGTTTCCTTTTTTTTCTTGCTTTATAAATAATAACAAAGATCGATGATTTGGAACATATTATTATTATTTCGTTCATATTCGACGAAAAGTTTTATTACAGTTTCAACGATGGAAAGATTCGTAGATTGCTGAGGACGAGTTGGAACGTATCCACCGTAGAAATCCTATTCTTCGTAAGAGAGGACAGTTATCGACACAGTTATCATCATCGCGTCAGGCACAGGAAATATGAAGGAGAAAAGGAAAAAGGAAAGAGGGAGTAAGGGAGGAGGGAGGGATAATGCCACGTCGATACAAGATGAACTCTTTCGTCGTAGGTGTTATTTCCAAGTACCGCATCGTGATAACTGTCGTCTCGTACGTATAAACGACACTACTATCGTTACGTGCGGACACATATCGCGCATAGAGAGACGTTGACAGCTTGGAACAGGTGAAAAATCTCATATATATATCTCTGTGTATATATATATATATATATACGCGGGACAAAAAGAAAGAAACAAGGTTAATATAGAAACAAGGCAATGAAAACGTTTGTTGTTTTTATCATACTCGCTTAATACAATACAGAACTATGAAATATTTTAATCGTAGGTTTTTTTTTCTTTTCCGCCGTCATCGTCCTTTTTGTAGCGTTGTAATATTATTATTCTTATTATTATTGTTATTATTATAATTATTTGTTTTTTTTTGTTCTTTTTAACCGCACACTTTTTTCTTTTTTTTCTTTGCTTCTTACACAAGCCAATTTCATTCTAAGTCGAATGAAGGAATCGCTTACATAGACTAATCGTTACTCTTTCTAAGCCGCTCGATAAAAGTATATTACACCTTTGCGATTCCAGAAAGGAAAATATTAGCAAAGACGAATTATACTCTAAGAAGGAGATCGATTTAGTTTCTCTCTCTTTTATAATTGTCAAATTTCAGCCACTTGGGGACGCGATAACAGAATTATTATTCTGACATTCGATCAAACTTGAGCGTGCTTTGATACGACGTTGCATAAGTCTGCTCTCGCTTGGCGGCGACAGACCGTAAAGTTGAAAGGAATCTTTACCTATTATTCGATTCTTACCGATGATTTTTGAATCGTTGAAATCGATGCTCGAGTTAACCGAGCCTGATTTTTGACGCGAACTAGTATCGAATTCGCTGGAAGAATGGGTCGCACAGTGCTTGTTGCTATTCTCCGATAATTCACTATTGGAGTCGGACATGTGACCGTAAGGATGATTGTCGTCATCGGTAGATGACGTGGACAGTCTTGGCTCCCTGTTCTCCGTCAACTCCTCCAAGTTAATGGAGAAGTGCTGAAGTACCACGCGATTCACAGCCATTGCCGACTCAGCGAACGCTGAGAGCTCTCGAGCAGAATTATTTCTTCTGTAAATATATAAAGTGCACGGTTGAAACAAACCACCGAGAGTCCAATTGTATCATATACATATAACATATGGACAAAATAGTTTTACCTAATGATATGGGGAGTTATAAGAGATTGTTCGCTATTGTCGACCGACGCTGGCCCAGGATTAATCCACGGATGTTTCAGAATGCATTCCGCGCTGAGCCTTTGATGAGCCTCCTTTACTAGCAAGCCTCTAATTAAATCCTTCGCGTCCTCCGATATAGTTCTCCATTCTTTGTCAGGAAATTCGTACCTTCCCTCTTGAATACTGGTAAATAGCAATTCCTGACAAGCCTGACAATTCTCTCCTCTCTCCCAGCCGCAATCGGTGCCACAGTTCCCGTAGAAAGGTGGATAGCCACATAACAGAATATACATTATCACGCCGAGACTCCAAAGATCGCAACGTTTGTCGTAATAATTCGTTTCGCCGATGAAAGCCTCGACTACCTCCGGGGCCATGAATTCGGCGCTTCCAACCGGCGTCAATAACTGTGGCGTTGCTACAGGACTCGATAGCGAGTTGTTGAACTTTATACCAGAACCCAAGTCAAAATCGCATACTTTGATCGGTGTTAATTTGTCCGGATACACGCACAAGATGTTTTCCGGCTTGAGATCCCTGTGTGCGATTCCTGAATAGAAGAGAAAAAACGCAAGATATAGCAAATCTTTCATGCTTCGTTTACATTTTTTTTTTTATCAGACGTATCGACGTCCTCTTACCCTTCTTGTGAAGGAAATTTAGTGCACTTGCGATCTCACTGACGATTTGACTCGCTTCTCTCTCACTAAAGTGCACCCTCTCCTGAATCCTGTTCAATAGTTGACCCCCATTGATCTTTTCAAAAACGAGATAAAACTTTTCCTCGTCTTCGAAAAACTCGATCAACTGTATGATATTAGGATGTCCCTGGCAATGGTGGAATGTCTCGACTTCCTTGAAAACTCTAGCACGCGCATGTCCAGGAATCTTATCGATGATCTTCACGGCATACTCCAAATCCGTGTACAGGGACGTACACGATTGAACCGAGGCATAGGCTCCTTCTCCAAGCACCTCTCCCGTCAATTTGTACAAATCTGGAACGTAACAAAATCGTAGGAATATGGGAAAAGAAAGAAAACAAGATCAAAAATCTCCATTTTGTCTCTACCTCTCTAGCTTCTATTTCAAACTTTCCAAAAGTTTCGATAAAATCTTGTCTAAAAAGATTTGTCGTCCGTTGGTCTACCGACATTATCGTAAAAGAAATCCCAAGTCCGATCCGTATCATTTTCTTAATCATTTTTTCTTAAATCGCGGCGCCATTTTAACTATTGCTATATAACTATTAATATATATATATATATATATATACACACGCACGTCAGGTCTTCGCGTCATCTCCATTATCAAACCCAACGAATCCTTCAAAATCGTTCTAGCCAAGTGGAAGAGTGTAAAACAACAACTTGTATATTACGTTACATCTATATTTGTCATCATCGCGTCTAAGGTGGATCGTACGAGATACGATTAATTATTAGGCATCGATTCATTAAGTTCGCGAGGAGAGTATACGCGTGTTGATAGTACACGGTGGGGAGAGAGAGATCGCTGTGTGTCCTGCGTGTAGGACAGCCGCCAATGTCAAGGTCGAAGGGGTGGCCGAGAGCTTCGCGAACAACGCCAGACGGCAACGTCGCACGATCGTACACGCGTATACAGCATTCGTCTCTCTTTCTCTAACGAGCTATTGGCCTGCCATCCTCCACTTCTCTCTCCCCCCTTACCTCACCCCTCTCACTACTCTAAAGCCGACGAAACCTTGCTTCTCCACCTCTCATCCCCACCCTACCCCATCAACCCTTTCCCCCCGTGACATCTCGTGCGCCATGTCGTATCTCTCTCTCTCTCTCTCTCTCTCTCTCCCCCTCTACCTCTCCCTCTCTAACCATTTCCCATTCCTCTCTTTCTCTCTCTATCTCTCTCGAAAGACTGCCACTCCTCTTGGTACAACACGGCAGATTACGCGAGAGCATCCGGCAACACCGTAGGCACCTAGCAACCAGAAGCCGATAATGTGCTTTCACGTTTTACGTCTTCCTATGTAAAGATGGTCACAAACCAGTTACACATTTTTAATCCTCTCTCCCCTCCGATGAGAGGTACAACGTAAAACGAATAATGACACGCCACGAATGAAATCCAATCGAGGACGACCTAAACGATGTATTTGTATATAATATTATATATATATATATGTATGTATATTGGTGACCTTGAGAGAAACGCGTTAAACGCGAGATCGAAGATTATTAAAAAGATGGATAAATTTCGCTGTCACTATTCACTTATTTTAGTCTCTCTCTTTCTCTCTCCTCTCCTTCTCTCTCTATCTATCTTAACGATTTTATTCTATATTTGAGTTGACCTAAAGGGTTAGGTTATACAGATGCCTCCTCGCGATGGAAAGTTCCAGCTTATGGGATCGTAGATCGATCGGAGATGACGCAACATGACCTAGCGCGGCAAGGTGGCAAACTCGGTCAGTTCTCTCTCTCTCTCTCTCTCTCTCTCTCTCTCTCTCTCTCTCTCACTCTCTCACTCTCTCACTCATCGGAGAACTTTAGTCTTTGCGCGCCGCGAAAAACTAAATAGTTTAAAAGAATTATTTGAAAAACAAAGCAGTTTTTCTTTGATCGAGTTTTTCTTTCGAGAAAAAAAAAAGATAGAAAACGATTATCGAAAGTTTGAAATACAAAAGAGTAAGAGAGGAAAAAAATAATTTCGATTTAATCGATCGATCGCGTCCTCGATATCGTAAGAACCTCTAAGATCGATTTTCCTTCATATTGCACGAATATAACATTTATAACTTATTTTATTTCGAACGTATACGAACCTATAAAACTTGTTCGTGATTTCTCCGTTCGCACGATTTCGCTCTTTCTTTCTTTTTTTTTTGTTTTCTTAATGGACGAACGTTCTTAATTGTTTACAAACAAGAACAGTGACCTATGTGTATATATATATGTACGTACATATGTACATACGTACGTATACATCGATTAACAGCGACCGATCGATCATCGAGTAGAACTCGAACGAGTTTCTCGAACGTTCCGAACTTGGATAAGGTCGTATAGAATCGAATAGAAGAGAAAAAAAAAGAAAAAGAAAATGCTAAGCTAAGTCATCGAAAATAGAATAGTTCTATATCGAGATAATAATAGATATAATAAAACTGTATAATTCATTTTCTTATCCCAGCGCGTTAGAAAAATTGGAACAACGTTGCAACGAACACTCGCGATCCAGGATCTCCGAATCCTTGAGACATTCTAACCTCTTTGTTTTTTTTTCTGCATTTTTTCTCTCTTGTTTTGTTTGTTTTTCCCCCTCTCTTCCCTTGCCGTAACTTGTTCATATTTACCTTGGAAACAAGAGGACACTAGGGACGATCCAGAACGTTTCTTCCTGCGTCTTTTGCGTCTCGCCTCTTCTTGACGCGCTTGTACCGCGCTCATCGATTCTCCGGTCGAGGCGACGTCTCTACAATTTCCATCGCCTGAAACAAAAAGAAACAAACAAAAAAGAAGCAAAATTAGTACTTTCTTCGAGCAAGAGAATTCGCTTGTTACACGCACGCAAACACACAGATATTTATATATAAATATAAATATACAGAGAGAGAGACACTCGATCACCGACCGTACCGATTCGAAAAGGTCGTCTTTAAACGCGCGACGAATGGCCGCCATATAGTTTTAGACAGAGTTAGAGCTACCATCTAGCGGAATACGCGATTCTAGGAAGATCTTTCTAGAAGCTCGAGAGACAGAGAGAAGACAAGAGAAAAGAATACACGTTTTGGTTGCACGCGAGAAACGTCGTGTTTATTTACGGGACAGATATCAGTCGGAGAATCCTTTATCACCATCGAACTCAGTCGCGCACGTGATACTCGTGCATTCGCGTTCCCTTATCGCAATCGCTCTTGCGGGAATTCTTTTCTCTCCGTTCGTCACGAGATCGCGACATTTCTCTTACGTAGGGTATATAAGTTTGTGTATGCACGTAGATAAAATAACTACGAGTATTTTTCATTACTCATCGATTTAAATACATATATCCGATAAAAAAAAAAGAAAGAAAGAAAGAAAGAAAAAGAAAGAAATAAACATCGAAACTTCTTACATTTTTTAATAACGCACAGGCAGAGATCAATGAATGCATTTTCCTTAGGATGAACGGAAGAGAATGGCGATGGCGATGGCGGTGGTAGTAGTAGTGGTAGTGATGGGGAGGTAAAAAAGAGGGGAAACAAATAACGAGAAAATTCATCAGAGGGTTGGAGTTCTAGGAAACGTATATACCCCACCCTTATAGTCGGTAACTATGCAACGCAACGCTGCTACTCGGTTGTCTCCCCTCGATCAAAGTATTTAAAAAAAAAAAAGAAAAAAGAAAAAAAAGAAGTAAAGAGAAAGGTGGTTGGCTGGTAGGTAAGCTTTGTACCAAAAAAAAAGGGGAGGAAAGCTCGGTTACGGGGACCCATCAAAAGTTTCGTCCGCGAGGGATGCTACAATTTCCAATAGCAGTTACGCAGTAGCTACGAGTGACGAGGGGAGAATGAAAATGTAAATAATTTCCCCCTCTTCTCTCTCTCTCTTTCTCTCTTACCCTTTTGAAACTTCCCGAATGTTTCGTCCCTATCCCTCTATCCCTCTACCCCCCCCCCCTCTCTCTCTCTCTCCCTCTCTCTATTTCTCTCTCTCTCTCTGTTTCTCTCGAAGTAAAGAGAATTCGTTGCCCGACAAAATTTCTGTTGAATTTTATTCGACTCGAAACTCGATCGATCGTTCGTTCGTATGTAAAAAAAAAAAAAAAAGAATTTTCTCGTCCGTATGTAGAAATAACGAAACATTTGGTATATGTTATTTTTGTGAAGCGGTACAACACACATTGGTCGACCCGCGATACACGAAACGACCTCATTTTAATCCAGCATAATTACGAACATAGATTTTAGACTTCGAACAGCACCGTGCCTCTCCGAATTCGTTCGAAACTTAAATTAGACCGAAAGCACTCTTCCTCCTCTCTCTCTCTCTCTCTCTCTCTCTCTCTCTCTCCCTCTTTCTCTCTCTTCTACTACCGATCGGTAACGATTACGACCGTCGTTATCCCTACGATTACGTATTTAAAATTGTAGTAATTAACTATGCCACAGTTCATCCTACATTGAATACGTTTCTTCAGATCGGTCAAACGTACGAGTAAGAATAATTATCCGATACAATATTTCGTATATTAAAATATCGTCGAAAGTTAACCATTAAACTCTGAGATTACGGCAAGTCCAAGCACGATAGAAAACGCATTAACCTTGAACCGATGATTCGCTCGTTCGTATGCGTAGAAAGAGATTGCTACTGACAGAGAAAAAAAAAGAAGAAGACCGAGGAAGGTTTAACCTCCTTTTCCTTTTTCCACAAAACTTTTCGATAAGCAACGAAGTAATACGATAACGCGAAACAAGTAAATCCTTTTTACTCTTTCCAATTAAACAAAAAAAGAAAGAGAGAGGAGAGGAGAGGAAAGGGGAGGCATAGAAGGAAGCTACGAAGATGTACGAAGAGTTGAGAACCTCTAACGGATGACTAACGAGAGAATACCGTCGAGAGAATCGATCAACTTTAGGAAAGGAGAAAGGAACTCTTCTAACGTTGACCCTCTTGATCGTCGATGGTAGAAAAGAAAGACGTAAAATGAGCCGACAGGACTACGATTATTGTTATTACTATTATTATTTCATTTATGAAATTAAAAAAAAAAAAAAGAAAAATAGAAAAATGTATTTTCGTACGTTCGTCGAGCAGTCGTCGCGACGACGACGACGACGTCGACGTCGACGTCGTCATCGTCGTCCAACGACCGTAGGAGCTCCGCTGGCGGAACACCGAGCCAGAGTTCAATGACTGGCACAGAAAGGAACGCCGCCATCTCTCTCTCTCTCTCTCTCTCTCTCTCTCTCTCTCTCTCTCTCTCTCTCTCTCTCTCTCTCTCTCTCTCTCTCCTCTCTCTCTCGTGAGATACGCTTATGCGATACCGCCGTTGGCATTCTATATCGTAATAGGACCAATACCGTTCTCCTATGTGTGAAACGATGACGACGACGACGACGACGATCGAATTATTTATTATTCGTCCGTACGAGTTTTCATTTCTATATTAAAACAAAAATCTTTACGCAGTCGGTTAAGCGACGCGGGACAAAATCATCGCTTTTTTTTTTTTTTAATTATTATTATTATTAAAAAGAATAAATAAAAGGACGACGATTGAAACAAAGGAAAAGAATACGATTTTCGAGTTGAGTACCACTGGCACAGGATAACGCCGAGCCCGCGCGGCTTCCTCGGTTTAAATCGCCCTAACGTCCACCCCAACCCCCTCAACGCCAGAGAGGGAATTACGTAATCGGGTAGAACGATCGCTATACGTTCGAATACTATAATATCATAAGCTGGATGGAAGGAAGGAAGGTTCATAATACTACCGTGATCCTCCAAACGATCGTTCATTTATATCAATAATTGTTCGTAGAATCTCTTGTGGAAGAAAAGGGAAAAAAAAGAGAGAAAAAAATTAATTGGAAATTTTACGCCGTTCAAACGAAAAAGATCGTTCTCTCTCTCTCTCTTTTTTTTCTTGTTAGGTAAAGTAATACATCGGACGAGATTTATATCCACGGAAATACGAGAAAAATCAAAGACTTCCGTCTGAAAATCTTCGAACAAAGGCGAACAACGTCGATTATCATTCGTCCTTTTCTCCGGCTTTCCTTTGTTCGCGCGAGTTATATTCCACACGATCAAACGTGTGACTCACTTCGTCGTCCTTTCGAAGTTTCATCGCGTTTATAAACGACGAGAATGAAATTCCATTGTTCGACCATTGGTACAGAAAAAAAAAGAAAAGAAAAAAAAAAGAAAAGAAAAAGAAAAAGAAAGAAGCACAATTACGACAACGAAATTTGTATCAACAATTTCGAACTTTTGGCGCGAGGACGACGTGTAAAAAAAAAAACGAAAAAAAAACGAAATTTGTCCTCGTCGGCGACGTTTTAACCAGGATATCTCATTCGTTATACAAAAAAAAAAAAAATTGCAACGTCATCGTTTATATTTGGAAAAGCAAGTGGCAAATAAAATGGAAGAGGTAAAATTGATGAGAAAAAACGCGATTTATGATTCGTCGAGAAACGATAATAAGCATAAACGCGGCGCAAACCACCCCCTCTCTCCCCCCTCCCCCCTCTCTCTCGGCGTCCTTCGAAATGGTTGCTTCCCTTTAACATGAAAAAGGGGGGAACGGAAGAGGAAAGCGATAGCGGAACATGCGCGAGGGTCCTTTCTCCCTTTCCTTCTTTGTTTGGGTTTGCCCTACCGACGCCCTTCACAGGATTTGCGTCGCGCGTCCGCCGAATTCGAGCATACCGAGTAACCCACTTCGCTACTCGAAAATAATCTCTCCCATGCCAAAATAGAGAGAGAGAGAGAGAGAGAATGATAGAACATACGTTTTATTATATAGTTGCACGTGCAACGCGTTGTTTCTAATCTTAAATCGTAATATACGACAATGATACGTACTTTCGTTAAATTGATCTTTCGAGTCTTTCATCATAATTTCTTCTTTTTTTTTTTCTTTTCTTTTCTTTTCTTTTCTTTTCTTAGGACAGAGATCAAGAAAGAATTTACACGTTCGCGCGTCAACTCGAAATAATAATTACAGGACGACGTTAGAGAGTTGGGTCGTTGAGCGCGGTCGCTTCTCGCATATATCTCGCGACCAACGATAATAAACATTCGTGATGCGAACGTCGGGACGATGTTGATGTGGGGAAAGGGAGAAAAAAAAAAACAAAGGAAGAGGCGTCACGAACAAGTGTCGCATATCTATCCTATTCATTCTCTCGTCGTCGTCGTCGTCGTCGTCGTCGTCGTCTGGGGACAAATTGATTTTTTCTCTTCTCTTTCTTCCAAATATTCGCAACTAACGTTACATATATATATATACACACACACTTGGAGCAATCTCGTACGACGAGACGAGAAAACAAAAAGAAAAAATAAAAGAAAAAAAGGGAGGGGGAAAGAACAACAAAAACAACAATACAAAGAGAACATCGATCGTTCGGTGCTCGTTTGAAGAAAATTCGAGAAGAACGATAAGTCGATAGACGAAGGGGGACCACCACCATACTACTACTACTACTACTACCTACTACTACTACTACTACCACTGCCATCACATCATCGTACCATACCACCGACTGCGGTTAACCGGTGCCGGCGTCGAGAAAGTTCCCCGCGCGCGAACACGCGTCCTCGATTCTACTTTTTGCCGGTATTCTTATTCTCTCTCTCTCTCTCTCTTTCTTTCTTTTCGTGTCTTATCGAAATTCGTTAAGTCATCTCACTTTTCCTCGCAACAAGATAATTGTTAGGCGCGTACTTTTCGATGACGCAACTTTGTCGCCCGGCAAAATGAAAAAAGAAATAAAATAAAAAAAAAAAAAAATTAAAAAAAATTAAAAAAAAAATCGTAGGCTAAAAAGCTTCGCCGGCGGACAGGTCATTACATCATCCAAGGGAGATCGATCGATCGCGCGTAAGAAAGAGACATTCCCCCTCTTCCTCCCTACCCTTCCCCATCCACGTCGCCCCATCAGAGAACGAATAAAAAACAAAAGAAAAGCGACGAAAATTGAGGTTAACTCGTAAATCTCATAACTTTTCGTTTTTCTTACCTCGGCCGTTCGCTTGAAAGCTGCTCTTGCGTTCTTCCACTAGTCTCTCCACCATTTTCGTTCACGTACGTAACTTTCGTTTGGCGCTAGGAAAATTCGATTTCTCACTTTTTCTCTCCTTCTTCTTCTCTTCTGCTCTGCTCTGCTCTGCTCTTCTCTCCTTCTCTCTTTCTCTCTCTTTCTCTGTCTCTCTTTTGGCGATTTCGCACCAGTATTAATAATTGTAAAAAAGAGTCAGTCGTATATACAAAAAACGCCTATCTGCTAAGATACTGATATAATCTCTCTTTTTTCTCCCTACGACGATCCTCTTAATATGTAATATATATATATATATATATATGTGTATATATATATATCGTGAAAAGCTCTTTCTCGTGTTCGCGCGACGTCTACGATTCGATGATCCTTTTCCACTTTCTCCGATGGATACGCCGTCCGAATCAGATCGATGTATATCAGTGTAGATATCACAGATATAAATAAATATATAAAGCCTATCTAAATCTTCCGCTTGTTCGACGCGCGCGATATTTTTTTTTTCTTTTTACCGTCGACCGATGTTAACGCCGTCGTCGTCGCTGTTGTATATTCGAAATCGTTTGAATAAATACTATCACAGACTTTGACACTGCACTCGATCTCTATATCTCTCTTTTATCCTCCTCCAACGATATCTCGTCGTCTCATTCGACGGTGATACTCTCGTATTACTCTTTCTTTCTCTCGTTGTCTCTCCTTCCTTCCTTCTCTCTCTTTCTCTCACTGGTCTTTCTGTCAACCAAATGATCAATGACCAAACCTCTGGCCGTCCGCTCGCTTCGACGTCGCCGACGAGAAGGTTAAAATGCGTTTTCAACCCTCCGCGTTAATTGTCCGCCGAAAACTCTTGCTACTAAGCCAAAACGCTCTATCTTCTTCTTCTTCTTCTTCTCCTGCTCTTCCTCCTCCTCCTCCTCCTCCTCCTCCTGCTGCTGCTGCTGCTGCTGCTGCTGCTGCTGCTGCTGATGCTGCTGCTGCTGCTGCACCCCTTCGCCGATCCTCTGAAGGTTTTTAATCGGATTTAACGGGGCTTTCCGCACGCGAAAATCCCACGATGGTCGTTCCTCCGTTGTCGCTATCACACAGCCTCTCGCACGTAGCGGTAGTCTGGCTCGGAAGCGCATTAAAAATCCTTCGGCTAACACATCTGGTCTTCTCGTTCACCGTCCCTCACTGCTCGGCAGTTGGTTTCCGACTGAGTTCGACAAGATGGCTGCATCGCTTACTAACACCCCGCGCTGCTACCCCCTCCACGCGACCCTCAGCCGTTACCCCCACCACTGTGGAAGGCGAATCAGGAGACCTCGCCGACGCCCGCTCCGAATAACTTACCCCACCACCACTACCGCTGCGCCACCACCACTACCACCGTCATCGCCACCACACCATTAAACCGAAGCGAACGCGTAGTCACGTAGGCAACGTGGCTCTCAGCCGTCGGCTGTTTCTCCTCCCTGTATTCCTTATCTTCCTAGCGCCGCGTTAACCACAATATTATACGGGC